>NW_026111510.1:740000-899951 GCF_024679095.1 Eriocheir sinensis | reverse complement strand
ATGTGTGTTGTAATTTCATTATTTTTTTTTCTCTTCCTCCTCCTCCTCTCTCTCTCTCTCTCTCTCTCTCTCTCTCTCTCTCTCTCTCTCTCTCTCTCTCTCTCTCTCTCTGTATGCATGTATGTATGTATATATTTCACAGGATTTTTTTTATTTATTTTTTGTTAAGTTCTCTGTAAGTAACTTAAAAAAAAATGTTAGGTTAAGTTTTCAGCAACAAATAAGGAGCTAATGAAAATTTAAAATTTTAGTGTAAATATATTCAACCATACGCAACATTGTATAAAAAAAACATGATATCCTTTTATAGAAAAATATAAAATCTTAGTATAAATATTACCAACCGTATAAAGATGTATAGCTATAGTTTCATTTTATAAAAAAAAAATAAGGAAATTTTTGTATAAGTAAAATATTATAAAAGAGTACATGCCAATATGACCTCTTATGCATTATAAAATCTTTGTGTTAATATAATCAATCCTGAGAAACTAAGATTACAGCACAGCTCACTTTGAGGTATACTAGAATCCTGAGAAACTAAAATTATAGCAGCTCAACTTGAGGTAAATGGTATTTGGGGTAAAAAAAATAGAAAAGGCGACTAGAAACATGAGGAACTAAAAATGTAACACAGCTCAACTTGAGATTCAGGTATCGGGAGCAAATGGAACGTGACTAGAATCCACAGATAGAAAAATATATAATGTTTACATCAAAACTTAATCCTGAGGAAGAGAAAAAAATCAATATTTACACCTAAAATCAAAAAACTAATGAGAAAAAACTAACAACCTTAAGAAAGACAAAATAACTTGATCCTCTAAGATTTACGTCATAACTTAGTGATTAAAGGAGATAAAAAAAATCCAGGAAATAAAAATAATTAATCCTATATGATTTAAACCATGAGGGGAAAACCTATGGCTTCCTATTTAATTCGGCCTCCCATAGCCTGAACAAGTTTTAGGATGGCTGCTGGTGTTTCAGCTAATTTCTGCAAGGCAGCCACAGTCTCCCGCTGCATTGCAGCACACTCACTGCAGTGCCACATTCTCCGGCTGTAAAGACACAGCCTCTCTTTGATTAACCACAAGGTCGGAAATAAGGTCCCGTACCTCATTTACATTAAGAAGCTGAGGTGCCACCTTAATCTCCTCCATGAAACCTAGAATAAAAAAATTAAAAAATGCAAAAATTTAAGTAAATCCAAAAATTTCATCAAGTTTGTTGTGATGTGTATCTTGGAATGGTAAAGTGAAAGCAGAGGGTTTTGGGCAAAAATAGTGTACAAAACAAACCTAATACATATAGCACTCTACTTCTCATGCTGCTGTAAACAACAATGTTTTTGTTATATTCATCTGTTAACCAATTACAGTTAAGCAATTGGCACATAACGTCTCATTCTTTAGTCATTAAACTCTCATGCCGCTGATAGCGTCTTATTTTAAAATATTCGTTCATGAGAATGAACACTTATGTACTTCAAAGGAAGGTGTGCACAGTTTAAGGCTTTAAACCAAATACAAATAAAATGCACCGATAACTACCATAGTACGATGTTACTATATGATTCACCTTGACTCAAGGCTGCTATCAGATATTATTGGGATTCTCCGCTCCTCGCCTTCAATCACCATGACAGTAAACTCTCCCTGCGGTGTACCACTTGTGGATGGATGGGTACCTTCTTGAGCAGGACCCAGAGCCTGGGAGGCAAGCCACAGTGTAGCACCAGCTACATCTGAAATATAGTTAGCAACAGGTATTATAACAACCACATGTAAAGTTGGGGACATATGGTAAGCTGCATGTGGCCTCAGTGCTTATCTCCAACACGTCAGTCCCTTGAGCCCATGGTATGCCGGAACATACTGTCCTGCTGGGACACAGGGCCAGTGTGACATCCAGATTGCCACACTTTACCTTTCCCAGGTACACATTTATGAATCCACCAGAAAGGGCAGGATTAACATCTGGGTGAACTGTCACTGATGACTCTAGGACCAAATCTTGTTTGGAATAGGTCTGTGTCTAAAATTCGTATGCAATTGTTCATCAAGGATAATGTTTGTATGACAAAAAGTTGTATGGAAAAGTTCGGATGCAAAAGTTAGTATGGTGTTTGTACGATATAAAGTACATATTGTGCCTGTCAACATCTACCTTTCCTTCTTGCTGGAAGTATGCCTTCATACAGCCTGTGCCTAAGAAGGGTGAAAGCTCCAATCCCTCAAACTACCGTCCTAATGCTTTACTTTCTTGTCTATCTAAAGCTTTTGAATCAATCCTTAACCGGAAGATTCAAAAGCCCCTTTCCGCTTCTGACCTTCTATCTGATCGCTAGTATGGGTTCCGCAAGGGGCGTTCTACTGGTGATCTCCTAGCCTTCTTAACTAACTCTTGGTCATCCTCTCTTAGCCGTTTCGGTGAAACCTTTGCTATTGCGCTGGACATATCAAAAGCTTTTGATAGGGTCTGGCACAAATCTTTGCTCTCCAAACTACCCTCCTACGGTTTCTATCCTTCTCTCTGTACCTTTATCTCCAGTTTCCTTTTTGACCGTTCTATTTCTGCCGTGGTAGACGGTCACTGTTCTTCCCCTAAATCTATTAACAGTGGTGTCCCACAGGGTTCTGTCCTATCTCCCACTCTTTTTCTGTTGTTCATTGATGATCTTCTTTCCAAAACGAACTGTCCTATCCATTCCTACGCCGATGACTCCACTCTGCATTACTCAACTTCTTTTAATAGAAGACCCACCCTACAGGAACTTAACGACTTAAGGCTGGAGGCTGCAGAACGCCTAGCCTCAGACCTTACTATTATTTCCGATTGGGGCAAGAGGAACCTGGTGTCCTTCAACGCCTCAAAAACACAGTTTCTCCACCTATCCACTCGACACAATCTTCCAAACAACTATCCCTTATTCTTTGACAACACCCAGCTATCACCTTCCACAACATTAAACATCCTCGGTCTATCCTTAAATCAAAATCTCAACTGGAAACTTCATATCTCATCTCTTACTAAATCAGCTTCGTTGAGGCTGGGCGTTCTGTACCGTCTCCGCCAGTTCTTCTCCCCTGCACAGTTGCTGTCCATATACAGGGGCCTTGTCCGCCCTCGTATGGAGTATGCATCTCGCGTGTGGGGGGGCTCCACTCACACAGCTCTTCTGGATAGAGTGGAGGCTAAGGCTCTTCGTCTTATCAGTTCTCCTCCTCATGCTGATAGTCTTCTACCTCTTAAATTCCGTCGCAATGTTGCCTCTCTATCTTCTATCGATATTTCCACGCTGACTGCTCTTCTGAACTTGCTAACTGCATGCCTTCCCCGCCCCGCTGCACTCGACTTTCTACTCATGCTCATCCCTATACTGTCCAAACCCCTTATGCAAGAGTTAACCAGCATCTTCACTCTTTCATCCCTCACGCTGGTAAACTCTAGAACAATCTTCCTTCATCTGTATTTCCTCCTGCCTACGACTTGAACTCTTTCAAGAGGAGGGTATCAGGACATCTCTCCTCCCGTATTTGATCTTGCTTTCGGCCATCTCTTTTGTTTCTTTTTTAGGAGCAGCGAGTAGCGGGCTTTTTTTTTATTATTGTTTTCTTTTTTTGTGTGCCCCTGAGCTGCCTCCTTTGTTTAAAAAAAAAAAAATATGGAAAATATTCGTAATGACATGAGTTCGTCTGGAAATTTTTTATATCCTATGTATTTTATTAGTAGCCATTTCTGTGTTCTAATATTAATTCCTGTTTTGAGACTATGTATAGGCAAAGAAACATACGGAAAATGGTTAATCAAGTTACTTACTCAAAGAACCACCCTCGCTGTCAGAAATGGGCAGATTTGCATACCCTGTGGGAGAAAGAAGGTCGAGCAGGGCTTCCTCAACTTGGGAGAACTCCTCTCTAGGGGGTCCCCCACCTGTTGACATGAACAACTATTACGCATTTGATTGGATATTTTGTTTGAAAAAAAAATGTATGTGCAGCTAATCCATATACCTTGTCATCCAATTCTTGGTCGATATATAATATCAGCCAATGAACAAACAATGTTAAAGTAAGTGTACAGGCTCATTTGGTAGAGTGGCCTTCTCCTCAGAGCCATGTTATAGCAAATAACAGACTGATAATGTAGTAAGTCCTGGATATACCAATACATGTCTATATGAATAATATAAATATACACTAAGAATATACTAAGATGGAACCAGATGGAATCTCGGGACAGGTGCTAAAAGGGTGTATAAATAAATTATTGGAACCACTTTATGACATAATAACATGCTCTATAAATACGGAAAAACTGCCCTTAGAATGAAACGGAGCGCACATTGTACCAATTTATGGAAGTGGAGATAAAATTGAATCACTAAATTATAGACCAGTCTCTTTGACAAGTGAAATGTGCAATATTTGTGAAAGTATAATACAAAAATAAAGGGTCGAACATTTAGAAAAGGAAAACATGATAAGCTAAATAAGGGACAGTTTGGATTTAGAAAAAGGGAATTCGTGTGTCACCAACTTTCTATGTCTCTACTCAAGAGCAATAGACGTGGTGCAAGAGAGAGAAGGATGGGCTGATTGTGTATATCTCGATCTGAAAAAGCTTTTGACAAGGTTCCGCACAAAAGGTTAATCTAGAAGCTACAGCAGTGAGGATGACTGGGGGGAAAGGTTATCGAGCGGATGAAGGATTAATCTATGGAAAGATAAATGAGGAAGGTGATTAGAGAGGAGAAACCAAACTGGGGGAGAGTAGAGAGTGGAGTTCCTCAAGGCTCAGTTGTGGCACCAATAATATTCATGTTATATATAAATGATATAGCGATTGGTATAAAAAGTTATATGGGCCTTTTTTGCAGACGATGCAGAGTTAGTAAGAAAAGTGAGGGCGGAGGAAGACTGTGAAGAGCTGCAAAAAATACCTGGAATACCAGTTATGGGAGATGGAATTTCATGCAAACAAGTGCCATGTTATGGAAATGGGAAAAAAAGACCAAGGAAAACATACAAGAAGGAAGAAGAAAACGGGAGAGAGGATAGCTGATCACCCTGTACAAATTGATTCATAATTTTGATGAGGTGGATAGAACTCTTCTTAACTGGGAAAACGCAGGGGCTGAGATGACATGGAAAGAAACTTAATAAAGGACCCTGTTTGAGTAACTTACATGGATGGCGCAACTGGTTAGAGCGCTGCGCTGCCAGGCTTCACGGTTCGAGCTTGCTCAGTCCGGAGTCTTTCCGTTGACTAGGAGTGGTACCTGTCCTCTCTTCAGGAAGGGATATGGGGTATGTGGTGAGTGAGGTCGTGGCAGTACCCATAGTTCAACGATACAGATGACTTGCTCACGTCGAAAGGGTACCTCCTGGTGATTACAATTCCAACCTTAAACCTTAAACTACCTTGGAGATCCTGTAAGTGAATTTATTTTGAGTAGTAAGGTAGTGCCAATCATCACTTAACACTAACATTATTGGAATTGAAATGATGAAACAAAATAGATTCTACATGTTTAATCACTAGTATGATACTGACATTTTATAGTCATAAATTTAATTTTCATAGTTATGATTTTCAGAAATGTTGGAGAATGTCATTGAGAACCAAAATGAAGTGCCTTAGGATGCCTATGAAAGAGTTTGTTGCCCTCAAGGCAAAGTTTGGAGCACCCCAAAAAAGGCAGCAAATTGATGATGAGGTACCAACTGCCCCTCTCAAGAAGCGTTGCAAGCCTCGTGTAAGTACTCGTTACATGCTTTGTAATATTTTTTATACTTTGTTTATACTGATGAGATTATTTGATTGATTTATTTTTATGATCACATTCACATAGTGGGTGAATGCTATATTCTTCTTAGACTAGTATTTTGTCGCAGGATAAAAACTTTGTAAAATGTTATCACTACTATTGACTTTATTATAGTATTCAACCCATTTAAAATGTTTGTTTTATATGACACTATTCAAGATAAACTAAGGACAGACTTGATTTTCCCAAAATTCACCAATTGAGCAAGATGTTTTATAAAACACTGCATAGTGGTAATTGACTAAATTCACCGCAAGATGTGCTTCAACATTATCCTGATTTGTAGTGCTTGCACTGCCTTGCTGCTGCCAAGACAGGGTTGTGGCCCAGCTCCATTACTTCACTAATGTTATGACCTGGTTATTTGTATAGCATGGACTAGAATAGTTGTTAACTATCTAGTGCCAATATTAGCAGCTGAATTTTATTTTCTTGTAAATTTCTCTGTCACTGGAGATCCTAGTAATTGTTTTCAAGGTATTGCATGAAGAAACCAATACAACATAGTATATGAAAATAAAAGACTATAAATGGGTACATTGGAATTTTGGGGAATTTGATTAAAAACATTGATTTCAAATGTACATATGACAGTATGAGTTGAAATGTGACATTAATCAATAGCAAAACTTTATATTCATTTGAATTGGAGTTATTTGGTAAATTGTATGTTAATGATTATGTATGATATACAGACAGGAGCATCATCTTCACCAGTTGCTGTGGAAGATGACAGGACCACATCCTCGAGCTATTAACTTTTACTCTTAAGTTACTATCAAAGTTAATAGTTTCAAATTATTAAGAGTAAAAGCTATCCTCGTCAACTTTGAGTGTGGGTATTAGCAAATCCTGGCTACTATTATCTTCTTCTTCTTCTTCTTTATGGCGGGCTCGTTGCTAGAGACGCCTCCGTGCAAAACATAAACATCTGACAGGAATTTCGTAAATATTTCAAAAGAAAAGAAAAAAATAAAGGTTTGCATAGGAAATACGTATAAATGAACAACAAAAACAAAATAAATGGCAAACAAAGAAAAAAAAGAGTTTTGTGGCAGATATTAATGAAATGTAGTTAGGCTGCTTCGTCCTCACTCCTCCGTTATCTCCTCCTTTCAAAGGGAGATAACGAGAACTTGTTGTGACAAAGGTCCTTCGTCACAACAACACGCTCAATACCACCATAACCACGTCAACTGCCACAATGAGCTCACCTACTGGAGAACCAGCGGCGAGGAGGATATTCAATTGGTCTCAAGATGAAACAGTCTACCTCTTACAGCAGATATATGAAAAAAGACATATCATCAGAGGGCGTTACGGCAAGACTGTCACCTCTGGGGATAAGAAGAGCGTGGAATGAAGTGTCAGAAGCTGTGACAAGGTAATCACATGTTCATGATTCAAGTAACTTGCAAAGTGCAAACTAACCTAGCCTCGTCAAATTGGTATTTTTGTCTACGAACACAACCACTTGAGTTTCCAAACAAAACATACTTTTTCCTACTGCTCCACGTGAATAGTTTCATTATGACCATTTCTGCTGCAAACCCCACTCCCTCAACAACCTAATATAACTAAACCAACTCTGCTAAACCTGTCCTACCTAACACGTCCGACCTAACATGGTAGGTCCCCAAGTTTGTTTGTTTGTTATTTATTCCTTATTTAGATTTTTTTTTGGGGTGGGTGGGTCGGGCATGCCAGACTCTCAACACTTTTACAAGTATTTTATGTTGAGACTATCTGGAGAAAAGCATTTTATTCAAGTAGGTAATGAAAAGTAGTAATTTTGGCCATGATCATAACAACTAGAAAGTTAATGTCTTATGATGCATGTAAAAAAAAATACTGATTTAGCATGTATTAAATGTTATTGGAGAAGGTATGGGAAATAAATAGCACGCCATAGAGGAACTGTTAAGAAACTCACTTCACATTTATAACCTTACAGTGCCTTCCCTGGGAGTGGACCCCGTTCGCAAGAAGACTGTGAGAGGCGGTGGTATAACATACTGCAAAAATCAAAGCCCCGCATTGCGCAGTACAAGAATGAGCAGCGGCAGACTGGTAAATTTGTTGAGTTGTTATGTCTTTAAATGTAAAATTTATACTAGTCTTTTTTTTTTCGTGATCACAAAATGCAGCTATACTGGCCACAAGTAATGCCTTTATTTCAGCTTACAGCTAATAAGTTCATAGCAGTGAACTGCATATTTGATATAAATATTTTTTTAATGTTCATCTGTCAATGACTTTCTATTTATCTATCTAAATACCTTGGCTGTCTTCCCCCAATGAAGGGAGAAGAGAAGACCCTCACTGTATGGGGGATTTGCTGCACAGTTCAGACAGGGAATTTCAAGGCTTCACAGCATACACTGGTTTACCCCTGCCCCTTTATAACAATGACATTTTCCCACAACACCCGAGTGCCCCACATATGTGGCACCCAGATGTGAAAGCACCTTTCTCAGAGGTCGCAGGGCCACGTCAATCCTCACACACTCTGAACTGCTTTCCATTTGCTATTGTCACACACAGTCATTCTACTATGCTCCAGTGTCACTCCTCCCTTTAACGTCTCCTTTACACCATCCATCCATCCCTTCCGGGACCCACCCCTCAAGCTCACACCTCTCACACTATACTGACAAAATATTACATTCATTAGAATAATAATATAAATGTTACTTTCATAGGTGGTGGTGCACCAACTATCACATTAACTGTGATAGACGAGTTGGTGTACATCATCGGCCGCTCGTCTAATGTCTTCGACAGGGTAGTAATGCCTTTCGGCATTGACACTGGCTTGCCTGTGCCACATACAGGACAGCAGCAGTCAAGCAGCGGTGAAATACTGACTGGCATGTATGTTTGTGAAACTTTTATATCTTCTTTAAAACAATGTAAAAATCACTCATAAATTTATATTCTTTGTAGATACACACTTTATCAGTCAATTACTTTACAAACAAAAAAAAAATAGTGAAATACTTCAGTTAATAAGTAATATTTCACCTGTATGACCATTTTTCTTCAACTACCTACTTAAGTTACAAGCATTAATCACCATGACTAATATATGACTGTACCCGTAGAGACCATCTCACCGCAGTGCTTATTCGAGGCAGTATATCTGGAGGAGGTACCATCTCCTCCTCCAGCACCCACTGGGTCAACATCTGCTGCTCCGGCACCCATGACATCTGCCATTGCTTCAGTATCTGCTGCTCCGGCACCCATGTCATCTGCCACTGCTTCAGTATCTGTTGCTCCGGCACCCATGACATCAGCCACTGCTTCAGTATCTGCTGCTCCGGCACCCATGACATCAGCCACTGCTTCAGTATCTGCTGCTCCGGCACCCATGACATCAGCCACTGCTTCAGTATCTGCTGCTCCGGCACCCATGACATCTGCCACTGCTTCAGTATCTGTTGCTCCGGCACCCATGACATCAGCCACTGCTTCAGTATCTGCTGCTCCGGCGCCCATGACATCAGCCACTGTTTCAGTATCTGCTGCTCCAGCACCCATGACATCTGCCACTGCTTCAGTATCTGTTGCTCCGGCGCCCATGACATCAGCCACTGTTTCAGTATCTGCTGCTCCGGCACCCATGACATCAGCCACTGCTTCAGTATCTGCTGCTCCGGCACCCATGACATCTGCCACTGCTTCAGTAACTGCTGATCCGGCACCCATGACATCTGCCACTCCTTCAGTATCTGCTGCTCCGGCACTCATGACATCTGCCACTGCTTCAGCATCTGCTGCTCCGGCACCCATGACATCTGCCACTGCTTCAGTATCTGCTGCTCCGGCACCCATGACATCAGCCACTGCTTCAGCATCTGCTGCTCCGGCACCCATGACATCAGCCACTGCTTCAGCATCTGCTGCTCCGGCACCCATGACATCAGCCACTGCTTCAGCATCTGCTGCTCCGGCACCCATGACATCTGCCACTGCTTCAGTATCTGTTGCTCCGGCACCCATGACATCAGCCACTGCTTCAGCATCTCGCCCAATGACAACTGATACTGCTCCACCACCATCACAACCTACTTCTTCAGCAGAATTGAGAGATGATTTTCATAGGGCAGCAGTAAGCTTTTTTGATGCTGGGGCTGAATATTACCGCCTCAAGGCTATGAAGCTTAAGTTAGACCTTAATATTAAGTAAATCTTCAAAAACATTTATCTCTGTTGCAGTTTTTTTCCGATTTCCATGCTGACTGCTCTTCTGCATACCTCCTTCCTCCCTGCTGGGGCCTCACTCCACAGCATGGTTGGAGATTTTTTTTTTTTTTCATATAAATTGATTTGTTATTTAAGTGATTTTTTTTGGCAATAATCCTTGTTTGTTTCCACTAATTATTTATTTCATTCGTATGAGGTCATTTTCTTGTAATAAAATTGTCCAGTGCTTAAATGAAAATGAAGCTTACATTTATGTAAGTATCAGTGAAAAAACAAGGATTATTGCAAAAAAAAAAAATCACTTAAATAACAAATCAATTTATATGAAAAAAATCATTAAAATAAAAAAAAACATATTTCTTTCAATATGTTTTTTTTAATCATGATTTTCTCCAACCAGTGCAGTGAGACCACAGCAGGGAGGGAGGAGGCATGCAGAAGAGCAGTCAGCATGGAAATCTGTAACGCTAAAGTAACTATCATTGGTTCCATAAGAACGGGCATAGATTTTCCTTCAGTTCGGACTTAGTTTTGTTATGAATGTCGTTTCAGATTAATTTATATTAGTTTGAAATGCACACACTTAGCAATAAAGATATTATTGCATTAGTTTTCTATCGGTGCAATCTGTTACCTTACAGCTCATAAAGGATTTTGGTAGGAATACAAAGTCAATTTTATGCGCATCAGCAAAACAAGTCAAGAATTGTCCAATGAGCGCGCAGCACCATCACCCATGCAATGATATAAAGTCTGCGAGTCCACCCCTGAAGGAAAATATTTGCCAGTTCTCGTGGAACCAACTATTGTACATATATACAAAGAAACAAAAGAGGAATTGCAATCAAACTAACATATCAATATCCAGTAACATTGTTTAAAAAAATAAATCAAGACCTCTACAGTGCAACTTGGGTAAGATGTTACCATATAATGTTGATGTACAATTTTTTTTTAACTTAATATTAAAGAATACTAAAGACTGGAAAATTAATATTATTGGGTCATAAACCATAGAAATACGTAGGTACTCATCAATGACAATGAAAAAAATTCTCTAATTTTAAAATATCTAGTCCTAATTCTATTCATTACAATACCTTACAGTTTACATAAAGTCTTTGGGAAAACTAACTCTGCCTTCTAAATGTGCAAAGGAGGTCCACCAACGTTGCCAGATTGTCGTACTCTGCCTCTTATGTTTGTCGATTTTCGACCCAAAAACTGCTTTCATCACCCAAATAACTGCCTTCATATATGGTTATCGTTTAAATGGTTAATTATTGGTATTTCTTGGCAACAGTTATGGGCCAGAAACCGGTACGATAATTTGGCAACCTTGAGGTCAACTATAGTCCAACCAAATTGTCGAGTCCGTTTGGGCGAAGGCTCCCGCGGGTCCATTTCTCCCCTCTGCTCTGCCACACAGTCCCAACACCTATCTCTTCCTCTCATATGTAAGGTAAAGGTAACATATGACAGGAAAAAAAATAGGTGTTGGGACTGTGTGGCAGAGCAGAAGGGAGAAATGGACCCGCGGGAGCCTACGCCCGAACGGACTCGACAATTTGGTTGGACCATAGGCCAGATTACTGTTAGTAAAAATCAATGTTTACAAAATGGAACTGGAATATGAAAAGAAACAAAAAGTATCTTACAAAAATAATGAAACTTGTTAAGAATATAAGCTGATTGAAAAAAACATTTCCTTCCACATCCTTAATGCACAGAGTTAGCCAGTATGTTCACTCCTTTTCTAATTTCCACGTCTTCATTTTGTTACCTGTTTCTGTTTTTCCTCCTTCCTTTGGCTTAATTTCTGTGTGTGTGTGTGTGTGTGTGTGTGTGTGTGTGTGTGTGTGTGTGTGTGTGTGTGTGTGTGTGTGTGTGTGTGTGTGTGAACTTAAACCTGTCTCCTGGAGGGTTATTACACTGGAAAAATTTTCCTCCGCCCTCCAACTTCATTAAATCTAAATGTTCCAAAGTGGCATTACATGTTGATATTTCATTCAAAAATGTTGTCTGGCTATAACCTGTCTGTATGCTAGACCCTGCTCTGGCATGTCACGGTTGTCATCTAATTGATATTCAGCATCATTGTGGTCACTATCACTGCCATCATAACTGCCATCATGACCACCACCCTCCTCCTCCTCCTCCTCCTCTTCTGGTGCCTGGATGTTTCTTGCCTTGCAAATATTGTGTAGTACAGCACAACAAGTTACAATTTGGCAGATTTTCTCTGGGCTGAGACGAATCTCACCATGAAGAACGTGGAATCTTCTCTTCAGCTGCCCAATTCCACGTTCAACCAAATTGCGTGTAGCTCTGTGTGCCCTGTGTGAAATGGGTATCTAATGAGTAATGATGAAGCATATAGTGCATTAAGTTGTAGGGATTATTATTGTTCCACTAGTGCTCGTGCTCTTAACTTTTTTTTATACTACCAAAATGGCCTGCCAATGGAAACAAAAATACAGTAAAAAAAAAAAAAAATCGTGCTAAACTTGCCGGCCACACCATAGGGAACGGTCAGAGAAGAATGGCCGCGATCAAGAGAGATGTCCTGACACTCCTCGCTTGAAGAAGTTCAAGTCGTAGGAACTTGGAAAAATAGACACAGGAAGAAGATTCCAGAGTTTACCAGTGAGTGGAATGAAAGTGTGAAAATACTGGTTAACTCTTGCATTAGTTAAATTAAAAAAATAGGGATGAGAGTAAATAGATAGTCTTGTGCGGCGGGGCCGCGGGAAGAGGAGAAGCATGCAGTTAGCATGCAACATCGCGGCGAAGTTTAAGAAATTGAAGACAGTTGGTCAGAGGAGGAGAGTTGATGAGGGTGGCGTTAGTTAGTTGATATTTATCTTAGTATTTCTTTTTTTTTAAAGTTAAGAGAGTGGTGTAATGAGTGTTAATGTGTGTGTGTCTTGTCTTGGCTAATCCCCTTTTAATGGAGGAAGACAGCCAAGGTTTATATAGATATATGGATAGAAGTTTATATTTAGTTTTGGTAATTTGGGCTGACAATTTTTGGGTGGTAACTCATTGCTGTTTTGATTGCTTTGTTATACAATTGATTGCCACTATTTTTTTAAAATTTCTGAGAAGGTTAGGGTGGAATGGGTAAAAAAAAAAATCACTGCTGTTTTTCAACATAAATGGTTACGAATTCATTCAAAGTACATCAAAATTTACCAGAATTTCTTTTGTGTGTGCAATTGTGAGTGGGTTCAATTGAGATTGAGCGTCGCCTTATTGGCTCGACTGACAGAGACATGTGGGTTTTGTATGTCGAAGGTCCCTGGTTCAATACCCACAGTCAGCACTCTTTAATTCAGATTTTTCAGTTTCCTCGATTAATTTCTCAGTGTTTAACGAGGAGATTTGCAACGGCACCCAGTTGGGGTGCTGGGGCGTCATTTGGTCTTCAAAAGTGGGAGGGACATTAGGGCAGACAGTTTTATATCTATCTATCTATCTATATCTATCTATCTATCTATCTATCTATCTATCTATCTATCTATCTATCTATCTATCTATCTATCTATCTATCTATCTAATATATATATATATATATATATATATATATATATATATATATATATATATATATATATATATATATATATATATATATTGATATATATATATATATATATATATATATATATATATATATATATATATATATATATATATATATATATATATATATATATATATATATATTAACATTATTAGCTTATTGCACCATTAGGCACCGATCATATTAGCGTTTTATGTAGTCTGTGATGCAGGCAAGATATTCATTGGCACTTAATTAGACTCATGCTGCTCTCCAGTGTTCTCTGATACACTCACAATCACAGTTGGAGTACCTAGATAGTATCATTGAGTAATCTTAGGTCACTTTGGAGTCATTGGTCACTGGCAGAGTTAATAATCAAATCACAATCTTATGAGTACTGCTATTTATATCACATGCTTCTTAGTATGTTGGCTTAGTTATAGAAGATGCTGAAAACTGGATTCCTCTACTTTATTGAATATAAGAGTAATTATATACTGAATTTGTAATGTAGCTAAGATAAAAAAGCATGTTTTACGGTGGTCATACCATGATCTCATGAAGATAAATAGGTTGACAATTACTATTTTGT
The DNA here is from genome assembly GCF_024679095.1 of Eriocheir sinensis. Classification (NCBI taxonomy): domain Eukaryota; kingdom Metazoa; phylum Arthropoda; class Malacostraca; order Decapoda; family Varunidae; genus Eriocheir; species Eriocheir sinensis. Next base: position 885,749 of record NW_026111510.1, on the reverse strand, counting down.
TATAATGTCTACTGAACGTTAATACCATAGCTTTGAACCCAATGATGAATATCTTCAAGCAATACACAAATAGTAACAGATTGGTCACCAATTCACTCAGTAAACACAATTCTCCAGAAAAAATTACACTGAATTCACAATAAAGTTGTTTTTCCACCCTGGGACTTTGTATCAGAAAACAAGTATCAAATAAAAGTACAGCTTTCCACCTGGAATAAAGGAACCAAACAACCAAGTAACAATTAAAACTACAACTTTCCACCAGAAATAAAGTAACCATAAACCAAGTAACAAATAAAACTAGAACTTTCCACCTGGAATAAAATAATCATAAACCAAGTAACAAATAAAACTACAACTTTCCACCCAGAATAAAGTAATCATAAACCAAGTAACAAATAAAACTACAACTTTCCACCCAGAATAAAGTAATCATAAACCAAGTAACAAATAAAACTAGAACTTTCCACCAGAAATAAAGTAATCATAAACCAAGTAACAAATAAAACTACAACTTTCCACTCAGAATAAAGTAATCATGAACCAAGTAACAAATAAAACAACTTTTCCCCAGAAATAAAGTAACCATAAACCAAGTAACAAATAAAACTACAACTTTCCCCCAGAAATAAAGTAATCATGAACCAAGTAACAAATAAAACTACAACTTTCCCCCAGAAATAAAGTAACCATAAACCAAGTAACAAATAAAACTACAACTTTCCCCCAGAAATAAAGTAATCATAAACCAAGTAACAAATAAAACTACAACTTTCCACTCAGAATAAAGTAACCATAAACCAAGTAACAAATAAAACTACAACTTTCCACTCAGAATAAAGTAATCATAAACCAAGTAACAAATAAAACTACAACTTTCCACCCAGAATAAAGTAACCATAAACCAAGTAACAAATAAAACTACAACTTTCCACTCAGAATAAAGTAATCATAAACCAAGTAACAAATAAAACTACAACTTTTCACCCAGAATAAAGTAATCATAAACCAAGTAACAAACAAAACTACAACTTTCAAGGAAGTACAAGGCATGCCTCCGATTTTTTTCATTTGTGAATACGTAAAACCTTAGTAAAAGCAAGTTATTACATTAATAATTACATTCTTTTTTAAGTACATGATCATGGTTACCACAGGAAGCTCTCAAAATTTCAATTATTCGATTTGTGAAGCAATGACTGGAGTAAGAAATAGATATATAATTACTTTGGGGGGGGGGGGGGGGAAATACAAGAACATTTTACTACGAGAAGGCCTCCAAATTCCATTTAAACCATTTAGTGCAGCAGATAATTGCATATTTCATAAGAATCGTTCAGATAGTGAAACAAGCATGAAATTTTGCACAAGTGCTCTTTAAAGTTCCCTCTATCAGAAAAGGGCGCTGGCCACGCAAAAAAATTCAATATGGCGGCCAAATTCCAATATGGTGGCCAGTATCGACAGATTTTGGCTAATTTTTCACTAGAATGGCATGTATTTGCTTCTAGCAATATGGTAAAGCTCTTCCATACTATTTCTTGTGAATATTATGTTTCTGTAGCTTCCCAGTACAGTTTACCTTTAAATATGGGGGCTATATGGCTGCCAAGAAAAGGTAGAAACAATAATTATAATGAGAAATAATGTCCGTTCAACAATTATCGTTTTAAGCATGGATCTTGGTTTCTGTGGTTTTAGATCCTAATGAGGCCATCTCTTTCGAATAACTCATCAATTTTGAAGGAAAATTAATAAATGTAAAAGAGTGTATGTCTGCACACAACCAGGGCACACTGGTGACATCACTGCTGTGTAACTCAGCATGGGGTTCAGTGCCAGCTAATCCAGCTTTATTAATCCTGTAGTCTTAGACTAGTAGTTGTAGTATAGTTTAGTTTAGTGTCCCAAATGCTTTCTAACAGCCCCAGACCAGCTATAGTTAGATAGCCGCACCTGAATAGACAGGATGTGCCAGCGCGGGAGAGCCGAGCCAAGGGTATGGGGGCTGTACATGATGGTTCATGTACTTACCCGGATGGTGTACAGATCACACGGGACTTAAATGGCACTGGATGAATGATCGGGCTAGGTGTAGGGAGACCGAACCTAGTTGAATCCCATACAGGAATGTGTGCTTTGTTTAAGGTGGTAAAAGGATAACCCCTCGGCCTTAATCAAAAGTGAAATCATGGCAGAATGTGATGCCAATCCAATATTGAGCAGTAGAAAAACAAACTGGAGTTTGTGTTGTCTTTATCATAAGGACAAAAGAGGTGAGAACTTGATATCACCTCCAAGTCATCATGTCCTAGACCATGATGGGTACACAATGCTGGCAAGGAACATTCCCATGTTCAGTGAAATTAATGAAATGCCACTGATAATGGATCCAGCAAGGCTGGATGAAGGTGATGGCATAGAGGCCACTCCCAGGAAAAATGCAGCAAAATACCATGTGAACTGTCGCTTGTTGTTTAACAACACTAAACTGGACCGTGCAAGAAAGCGACAATCCAATGACCAGACCAGCAACACTGAGACTAGTCGTGCAAAACTGCGCCGAACCAGTCATGACAATGAAGTTTGCATTTTCTGTGAGAAAGTGGCACCTGCATCTGATCTCAGACAGGCTAGTACTAAGGGCCTTGACTTGAAATTGCGTGAATGTGCAGAGATACTTAGTGATGGCAAGCTCCTTGCTAAGTTGACTGGTGGGGATGTCATTGCACAGGAGCTTAAGTATCACCATGCCTGTCTTTGTGCCCTCTACAACAGAAAAAGGTCCTACCTGAGGAGCCTTGAGAAAGACCAAGGTAGCACTGAGTCAGATTCAGATGTGTATCCACTAGTTCTGTCAGAACTGATGACATACATTGTTGAAAGCAACCTTTGTTCAGATGATCCAGTCACATTTCGGCTGGCGGATATTTGCCACCTCTACCAACAACGTCTGGAACAATTAGGTGTAGAGTCACCAAGTGTAAATTCCACGAGACTCAAAGACAAACTTCTGGCAGAAATTCCAGAACTTGAGGCTCATAAATCTGGCAGAGATGTATTACTTGCATTTCAAAAGGATGTGGGAAAAGCACTTGCTCAATCATCTGATCTTTCAGAGGCAGTTATCATTGCTAAAGCAGCAAATATTCTCAAAGTCTATACTTGATCATCAGTCACGGTTTGATGGCACATTTTCTGAGCCTTGTGTACGAAATTCTGTGCCTCCTCTCCTGCTCCAGTTTGTAGGGATGCTTGAGCATGGGGCTGACATCAAGTCACAGTTACGATTTGGAGCATCAAAGTCAGACCAGGCCATTGCACAGCTCATGCAGTTCAACTGCTACTCCCGATACAAAGAGGGAGCAACAACTCATAGACACTCCAAAGACAGAGAAACACCATTCCCAGTCTACATGGGACTCTCAGTCTATGCCAAAACCAGGAAGAGAAACCTGGTTGAAATGCTACATCAGTATGGCCTCAGTATCTCTTATGACAGAGTACTGGAGGTCTCTGCACAGTTAGGAGATGCCACAGTTAGCAAATATGTGGAGGAGGGTGTGGTCTGTCCCCCAGTACTGCGAAAAGGGTTGTTCACCACTGCAGTGATGGACAACATCGACCACAACCCATCTGCAACTACTGCCACTACCTCCTTCCATGGAACTAGCATATCCATATTTCAGCACCCCACCAAGGAGAACACTGGACAGGAAAGACAGCAACTAAAGTTTGAACCTGAGAAAGTGAGGTCGGTGCCTGAATTGCCGGACACATTCACAAACATCTCACCAGCTTCCTTTCAAACAAAGAACCCTGTGCCACCAAACACTGCAATACCAAAGCCACCCACAGATATCTTGGGGCCACAGCTTGCACTGGAGTATCAGTGGCTAGACAAGGTCATAGTCACCCAGGAAATAGATGATGCAGTGAATCTGACGTGGTCAGCTCATCACGCTTCAATGAAGAGAAGCCCAGAATTTGAAGTAACCATAACTTCATTGCTTCCTCTCCTGCGTGATCAGGCTCATTATGTTACTACGATCAAACACGTGATGCAGAAAGTGCAGGATGTCACTGATTTTCTGAACCCTGGCCAGATACCCATAATCACAGCTGATCAGCCAATCTATGCCGTAGCAAAGCAGGTGCAGTGGCAGTGGCCTGATCAGTATGGCGAAGACAAGTATCTGGTAATGTTTGGTGGTCTGCACATTGAGATGGCAGCAATGACATCTCTTGGTACTCTTCTTCATGGCAGCGGTTGGACAGGAGCTCTGGTGGAGGCAGGAGTTGCTTCATCTGGAACTGCAGAATCCTTCCTGTCAGCTGCAAGTCTAACCAGGACACGGCAGATGCACCAGGTTACAGCCTCTAGTTTGTACAAACTCCTGAGGACAGCATACACTGACTACTGTGCTGAGAAAGCAAACAACAATGAGCAGGCATTAGAGTTTGAGGAGTGGTGTGACCTTCGAAGACAGCAGAGTCCACAGTTCCACTTCTGGCACATGGTGTTGTCTATGGAACTTGTGATATTCCTACTGATCAGGTCCTTCCGTGAGGCCAATTTTGTCCTCTACTGCCAGGCATTGCATGAGCTGATACCCTACTTCTTTTCCAACAATAATACACACTATGCTCGTTGGCTGCCCATTCACCTCAGGGACATGCTTACCCTAGAGAGTTCACACCCAGAGTTGCACAAGGAGTTCAAGGCTGGCAACTTTGTTGTGCACAAGACCAGTCGCCAGTTCTCAGCAATGGCTCTTGACCAAGCTCATGAGCAGACCAATGCCATCATAAAGGCTGATGGCGGAGCCATTGGGCTGACTGAAGATCCGTCAGCACTCAGAAGATGGATGGTGGCTGGCCCAGAGATAATCCGCTTGCTGTCTGCATACGAAACAGAGGTTCAAATTAAGGAGTCTAATGAGCAGACAACACACCATGAACAAACACCTCATGCGCAGAAGACATTCTTGGAGAGAGTCAGCAAGCTGTCATTGGCTTTGCAACACTTGGGAAGTCCTTTTCAGGAAGAGAGCCAGGATCTGTATTCCATTGAGAACAAAGACATTGCCCACCCCAGCTCAGCAGAACTTCTACAGACACACCTTGACAGAGGCCGCACTAAATTTCAGAAGTTTTCAGACTCTTTGGCAAACAATGCAGTCTCCTTCTATGAGCCGATAAAGAAGAACAGAACTGACTTCTTCAGGCAAGAAGCTGCTCCTGTAAAACAGTCAAAGCAGAAACTGCTGAAGGAGGATTGCCAGCTTTTCTCAAAGCTATTTATATCCTGTCAGAGCCGTGAATGTGATCTGCAGGAATTCTTCCAGCACGAGAATCAAACATTCCCACCTTCCCTTAGTGAGGGTGGTAGGCTGTACACATGTCAGAAGTCTCAGCTGACCTCGGTCCTGGAGAGTCATGTTACACTAGAAGACAAAGAACCAAAGACTGATGTCCTCATTGTAGATGGATCAGCTTTGGTCCATGCCTTGCCACCAAAGAAAGGAAAGACCTTTGAGGGCTATGCACTTTGCGACTTCTTGCCTGTTATACAATCCTATAGCAGCAAGTACACATCAACACATCTTGTATTTGATGTATACAATACATCCAGCCTCAAAGCTGAGGCCAGGCTCCAACGTGGTCAAGGAGGAAGGCGCAAGGTGACAGACAAGAACACAATTCCATCCAACTGGCGCAATTTCCTTAGACACGATGCCAACAAGACAGAGTTGTTCCAGTTCCTGGCATACAAAGTTGCCCAGATGTCTGCCACAAATGTTGTCATTGCCACGAAAGGGTCTGCTGTCCTCAGCACTCATGAGGCTAGGCTTCAGGGACTGGAAAAGTGCTCTCATGAGGAAGCTGACACCCGCATCTTTCTCCATGCCAAATATGCCACAGAACATGGAGCCAAGACCATCACGGTTAAAGCAAATGACACAGATGTTCTTGTCGTTGCAGTCAGTGCTTTCTCCACTCTCCACAATCTAGGGCTAGAGAAGCTATGGGTGGCATTTAAGAACATAAGAACATAAGAACGCAGGAGTCTGCAAGAGGCCGGTAGGCCTGTACGAGGCAGCTCCTTTGACCCTAAGCTCCCGTGTATCTAACTCCACCTAATATCGCTGTCCATGAATTTATCTAGTCTATTTTTGAATGTGACAATTGTATTGGCACTCACCACATGACTGCTAAGCCTATTCCACTCATCCACCACCCTGTTAGTAAACCAATTTTTGCCTGTGTCCCTGTTGAATCTGAATTTATCCAGTTTAAACCCGTTACTTCGTGTCCTACCCGGTTCTCTTACCAACAAAACCTTATGAATGTCTCCCTTATTAAAGCCCTTCATCCATTTATAAACCTCGATCATGTCTCCACGCACCCTTCGCCTTTCTAAAGAATGCAAGTTTAACTGTTTGAGTCTTTCCTCGTATGGCAAGTTTCTCAACCCCTGAATCATTTTAGTCATCCTCCTCTGCACCGATTCTAACATTTTGATATCCATTCTATAGTAGGGTGACCAGAACTGAACCGCATAGTCAAGATGAGGTCTAACTAATGCTAACTATAGTTTGAGGAAGACTTCGGGGCTTCTGTTGCTTACGCTCCTTGAAATAAATCCCAGTACCCTATTAGCTCGATTTCTAGCTTGAATGCATTGTGCCCTTGGACGGAGATCAGAGCTCACTAAGACCCCTAAATCCCTCTCGCACCCAGACCTACTTATGAGAGTGTCATTTAAGCAATAGTTATGTGAGGGGTTGTTCCTACCTACACTCAGAATACTGCACTTCCCTACATTGAACTCCATCTGCCATTTATCCGCCCAGTCTCCGCGCAGGCTCTGGCCAAGGCCAGAGCCTGCGCTGGATTGCTGTGCATGACCTGTGCAACTCTCTGGGCCAGGAGAAGGTGAATGGCATGCTCTTCTTCCATGCGTTCACAGGCTGTGATACAGTGTCAGCCTTCCGGAGCAAGGGCAAGAAGACCGCCTGGCAGACATGGAACATCTTTCCAGAGGCCTCCACTGTGTTCTCCAAACTGAGTCACTACCCTCTCAAAGTGGAAGAGAGTGACCTGAAGGTCCTGGAGAGGTTTGTCATACTTATGTATGACAGATCCAGCACTGCTGGCACTGTGGATGAGGTTAGACTTGATATGTTTGCCAGAAAACAAAGGGCATATGAGGCCATTCCTCCAACCAGGGGAGCTCTCCTCCAACACACCAAGCGTGCTGCGTACCAGGCTGGTTGTGTGTGGGGCCAGGCCACCCAGTGTCAGCCACAGCCAGAGAACCCTGCTGAGTGGGGATGGCAAAAGTCTGGTGAAGCATGGCAAGTCCTCTGGACAACCAACTCGCCCTTAGCCAAGAGTTGCCAACAGCTTGCCAAATGTGGATGCAAAGCAGGCTGTCGGGTAAGGTGCAAGTGCTACAAGCTGGGTCTTCCCTGCACAGCTATGTGCACTTGCAAATGTGAAGTCTAGATAAATATTGCCCTCTCTTCAGTAGATAATCTAGCTTGAGCATCCAACGTGTCATGCTATGCCTACCTTCTTATCCTCGAATTTTTCAAAGGTGTAGGTTGAGAGACCTATACATAGATTGGTTGCGTTTAGTCCGTATTTCTCTTCTTTTCTTTTTATGGTTACAGTCTTAGACACAATGTTGTATGTGACCATACCATTACTATTTCAGTTGAAAATAACATATTAGTTAAACTGTCTGATCACATGAATATACCATTAAATAAAAACAGTTGGTCTCTATGTCTGCTAGCGCTGTGGATAGAAAAAAACTCTTTTATGGCAACCATTTTGTACGCCATCTTGGTTACAATTCATTTAGTAAGGGTTTTCAATAAAATGTGTGGTATGGAACATTTTTATAACCTAAAAGTCGAGGTTTAAAAAAAAAAATGGCATATTCCATCCAATAGATGCTCCCAAACCGGTGAATCTCAACATAGATGGCGGCCATTTTGAAAAATAGCCGCCATCTTGGATTTTCAGGTGGCCAGCGCCCTTTTCTAAGAGAGCGTAGTCTTAGGAATGTTTGTGCCAAATTTCATGCTTGTTTCACCATCTGAACGATTTTTACAGCAATCTGCTGCACTAATTTGTGATTATGTAAGCAAATACTCAAGTAAAATAAATACACAGTTTTTACATAAAATTCAAAGAAGTACAAAATCATACAACAGGGAATTACTTCATGAGATAGACTTCACAGTCTTCACCACATGATTTTGGTAAAAAAACAGACTGACCACGAACTCACTACCTTCCAACTTTTAGTATAATAGCTGTAGCTGAGAATTGTGGGGGGGGGGGGGGGCTGGGTGGCAACTGATATGTTTTCCCCCCACTTATACCAATATAATTTTATTTTTTTCGTAACTCATTTTTACATAAATATTTAAGGTATGCCGTTTTACTTCACACGTAAGTCATACAACCTAGCCTAGCCTAACCTGATTTAATCATGTAGATGTGGTCGCCTCGATCTTTCGTTTTTTCTAACTCGATTACATGTTTGGATTGACTTATTCAATACAAGCATTAAATTAGTACGTGAAATTATTAATTATTAAGTTTAGGTCTGCAACTGAATCATTAACAAAATAATAATACATATGCAATGATTCGATAGAATACTATTTTTAATGTTTATTTTAACAAGCGCATGCTATAAACTGTGAGTGTAACTATACGTAAAATAACAAAATTCACTTTCTCCCAAAACAAATAACTCAAACTCTTCATACATCTTTTCTACAAACCTTCAACAATCACGGAAACGCTTTTTAAATCAAATTCAAGGATTATTCTTTTAATGTTGAAAATAGGAAATAGTTTCGGATACCACTGGCAAGGCGCATCATTTTACGGATCCGGTTCATTTACTATAATGCTCGGTTAGGTTACCATTTAGTTCGGTTGTGTTGTTATTAAGTTCAGTTAGGTTACTATTACGTTAAGTTAGGCTACTATTACGTTCAATTAGGTTAGTATTACCTTGTTAGGTTACTATTACGTTCAGTTAGGTTACTATTACGTTCGGTTAGGTTAGTATTACGTTTAGTTAGGTTACTATTACGTTAGGTAAGGTTAGTATTACGTTCAGCTAGGTTAGTATTACGTTCAGTTAGGTAAGTATTACGTTCAGTTAGGTTACTATTACGTTCAGTTAGGTTATTATTACGTTCGGTTAGGTTAGTATTACGTTTAGTTAGGTTACTATTACGTTTGGTTAGGTTAGTATTACGTTCGGCTAGGTTAGTATTACGTTCAGTTAGGTTACTATTACGTTCGGTTAGGTTAGTATTACTTTCAGAAAGGTTACTATTACGTTCGGTTAGGTTAGCATTACGTTCAGTAAGGTTACTATTACGTTCTGTTAGGTTAGTATTACGTTCAGTTAGGTTACTATTACGTTCAATTAGGTTAGTATTACGTTTAGTTTGGTTACTATTACGGTCAGTTAGGTAGGTATTAAGTTCAGTTAGGTTACTATTACGTTCAGTTAGGTTAGTATTACGTTGTCAGGTTACTATTACGTTCAGTTTGGTTACCATTACGTTCGGTTAGGTTAGTATTACGTTTGGTTAGGTTCAAGTATGTACTGCTGGTATCTGCATCAAGGAAAGTGGCTGAATGAAAATATAATTGATACTTATTGATATATAGTAACACTCGCAGTTTACAGCCGGTGCTGGTGAAAATGAAATTCATAAATAATATTCTACCTAATAATAGTATCTGTATGTACTATAATTATGTAAGTGGTTTAGGTGCAGACCTTAACTCAAAAATTACTGAGGTGTTTTTACCTGTTGTAGTTTCTCTCATGTTCTAGCTGAGGTCTTAGAAATGGGGTCAGCAGCCAGCGCTTGCAACCATACCCGCTGTCACCAAGCAGATAGCAGTTTGCTTGCACATGGTTGTTCTCAAACAGCCGCTTCAGCCCACTTTCATTCAGGATCCTTGCATCATGCACTGATCCTGGCCACTTTGATACAAGGTTTATTATTTTGTAGTTTGCATCAAACACTAACTGTATGTTCATGCTATGGAAGTTTTTTTTTTTTCTGTTCACATAATCTACTTCATTTTCCTTTGGTGCTGTTATTTTCACATATGTGCAGTCTATCACTCCCACAACACCGGGGATATGTGCAATTTGGTAGAATTCTGCCTGCTTTTCGCGAATCTCCGCCTTGTCAAGGGAAAACTGGAAAAAAAACCTGACAAGCCGCGGGGCACTGAGGGCGGTCAGTTTCCGCAATCGCCCTGCTGACACTACTCTGGCTCACCCCAAACTCATCAATCGAACACTGCTGCATTTTTCCTGTAGCCAAGTATCGTAGAGTCAGAATCACTTTTAACTTCGGGGTGAGGGAATGCTCCCTTTGAACTGGATCTTGCAGCTCTCTTCTCACCAAACCAGTCACATATTCTATCCCAGCACGGTCTAATCTATACCGCTTGACAAGTTCAGCATCAGTATACATTTCCAAAGCGTCCTTTCGAGCTCTAAAAGAGCGGAGGCGGGCTGGGCGAGGAAGTCCGGCGGCCATGTTGATATGGGTCTGGGTCTGGGATTTACTATTAACTTTACTATTAAGTGTTTAGAAGTCCTCGCCAGCACTCCCAAGTTAATACCGAATTTAATAGTAGGTATTAGGCTAATAGTTGGTGAGGATACACTTTGAGAGTGAAGTTAATACCAAAGTCGAAAGTTAATACCAAGTTTAGTATTAATAGTTGACGAGGATACGGGCCCTGGCAGGTCTACCGGAGAGCGAGTCAAATTTTGAATAACTGGCGCAGGACGTCATCAGGTGGAGGGTTGGTGGCCATGGTGGGCAGCGTTCCCACCTTTGGGGGTTTGTTCCTAAGAGGATCGAGTAGCATAAAGCTCGTTAGAGAGGATTTGAACGTAAGCTTATAGTTTTTTTATTGTACTTATTATTATTACACATAAAGATAAAAGCCATAACAAAGGGACGGGCAGTCATTATTGTGATTTAAGGTTTAAGCTCTCCCATTGTGGCCAAAAAGGTATTTAGCATGTTTTGTATTTTTACACTGTCTAGAATATCCATATATAGACAGTCAAGTGAATTAGTGTGTATATAAGCAAGAAACATTACCTAAAGATGTGTACATAGTTTCTTTGTGTGTTAAATTCACTACAAACACCTATAGAAGATACGAAATTTGTCACTCAAAGACAAAGACAATGAAAGCCTGTTTCGATTCTATTTGAGTTACCGCTCGACGTAAATACTTTCGATTTTATTTGCGTTACTGTTCGGCGTGAATACTTTCGTTTTCTATTTCATCTCTCCTAGCTTCACATGCTGACGTCATTTTATTCGCGCCGGTTGACCCACTGTCCTTTGGTCCTGGTTGCGGGCAGGCTAATCATAGCCCAAGTGGCATCCTTTGCTTTAAGCGACCGACTGACTGACTGGGGTTTCAATTCCTGGCGTCGCAACTATAGCGGTCACACAGCGCTTAACATAATCGCCATCCAGCTCCAAGAGATATACACGAGGTAGTGTGCATAATAAAAATGACAAAGGAAAAAGTTAATTCATACAAATGAATAACAACGACGGCAAGGACCTTACAGGAGGCAAGACAATGACCCCTGAAGGAAACCGATAACACCAATAGGCGCCGACAGGCATGAAGGGGAAGCAGTGGCTTCTCTCCCGTGGCCAGCCCGTCTCTGCCCGTGCGTTAGCGCGTCGCACGGTTCCTGTGGTATGAGTACTGGGAGGCAGTCGGGAGGAGGAGGCTGGGGCTGTGGGTGGGTAGTCCTCTTTACGGGGAACGAGACTGATTCGTGGAGTTCCGAACCGTTACAGAAGGATTCACTCATCGGAATAGCGTGTGGCGGGAGGTGAAGCAGACGCAACGGTTACCCATTTCCCCATTGACTGATATATCCCATCTCTCTCTCTCTCTCTCTCTCTCTCTCTCTCTCTCTCTCTCTCTCTCTCTCTCTCTCTCTCTCTCTCTCTTCGCTATTTGCAACCCACTATTTGCAACCCACTGACAAAACACCGGGAAACAGTAACGTTGAACATTTGTGCGTGCGAGTAAACATTGCAAAAGTCAACTTAAATATATCTGTCACCTACAGACCTCCCGGGCAATCACTCGATGACGACCTTGAAATGTACAGCGTCTTAAGGCAGTCACTTAATAACAGCGACTCACTGATATTAGGAGACTTTAACCTCCCCCATCTCGACTGGGCGACACTGTCAGGTACAGAAGACGAGTCACATAGAATGATCGAATTTCTAGAAGAAAATTATCTAAGCCAAATGGTTTCTGAGCCAACTCGACAAAATAATATACTCGACCTTGTTATAACGACCCAAGATAACCTAATCAGTAGTGTCACGATAGGAGAACACCTCGGTTCTTGCCATCATAAATTAGTGCGCGTCGACATTAAAGCTCAATCATCAGTGACTGAAAATAAAGTAAAGGTGCCCAATTTCAAAAGAGCTAACTTCGTAGAAATCCGACAAAAACTAACAGAAATACAACCATCAGATGACGGCAACGTAGAGGAAGCCTGGCTAAGCCTTAACAATCACTTACTCACTCAGCAGAACACATTCGTCCCCTTGTGCGAGAAGCGAATTAACACTAATAAAAGCCCACCGTGGTTTAATAGCGAAATTAAAGAATCAGTCATTGAGAGAAAATTGTTTTACAGGTTAAAGAAAGAACAAAGCACGCCCGAAAACATTAGACTTTATAATGATGCCAGGCGACGAGTAAAAAGACTAGTAGGTTAGGCAAAGCGTAGATACGAAGAAACTATTGCGGCCAACTGTAAAAATAATCCGAAATCTTTCTTCAGTTACATAAACAACAGAAAGGCGATCAAAAGTGGTATTGGACCTTTAACAAACAGCGACGGTGCACTAGTGACTGACAGCCAACACATTGCAAACATCTTAAACAATTACTTTTCCTCGGTGTTTAATACTAACAGTCTTCCTCTCGCTACCACCAACACCAGTACTATTGTAAATCTCGAGCATGCATTGCCTAATTTTGAAATAACAACCGATGAAGTCCTTAAAGCTCTCCATTCACTTAAAACAAATAAAAGTCCTGGACCTGACAAAGTATATCCAACTCTGCTGAAAGAAACAAAGAGCGAAATACTCTCCTCCCTCACAACCGTATTCAATATGTCCTTGCGACAAGGCATCGTCCCTTCAGATTGGAATAAGGCTAACGTGACACCGATTTTCAAGAAAGGAGACAAAAAAGTACCAGGTAATTACAGGCCCATTAGTCTAACTTCGGTTGTAGGTAAGCTACTTGAGGGCATAATTAGAGACAAAATTGTGAATTACCTTGAAAGCCACTCATTGATTGGGGACTCACAACATGGCTTCCGAAACAAAAGATCCTGCCTATCAAACCTATTAACCTTTTATAACGACCTCTTCACTGTTTATGACGTAACCAAATCACTGGACGTAGTCTATCTTGATTTCCAGAAAGCGTTTGATAAAGTCCCGCATCATAAATTACTTTACAAATTAAAGCAAATAGGTATTGACGGTCAAGTAAACCAATGGATCGCGAATTGGTTGAGCAACAGACACCAAAGAGTAGTGATTGACGGATTTAACTCAGAGTGGGCGCCTGTCACTAGTGGCGTCCCTCAGGGCTCGGTCCTTGGCCCAGTGCTCTTCATTATTTACATCAACGACGTGGATGTTGGACTCAATAACCGCATTAGTAAATTTGCAGACGACACAAAGATTGGCAACTCGGTTCTCACTGACGAAGACAGGCAAAGCCTCCAAGAGGATTTGCACAAAATTTCAGCTTGGTCGGATAGATGGGAGATGCCCTTTAACGTAAACAAGTGCCAGGTCCTTCAAGTTGGAACGAGGAATAAGAAGTTCGAATACGAAATGCGCGGCGTTAAACTCAAAAGCGTTCAATGCGTCAAAGACTTGGGGGTCAAAATCGCGTCAAACCTCAAATTCTCACGTCAATGCATCGATGCAGCAAATAAAGCGAACATAATGATGGGCTTCATTAAAAGAAACTTTGTATTCAAGAATAAAGATGTAATACTCCCGCTCTACAACAGTTTAGTCAGACCCCACTTGGAATATGCGGTACAGTTTTGGTCTCCTCACCATGCAAAGGATATTGCTAAATTAGAAGGTGTTCAGCGTCGGGCAACGAAAATGATCCTTTCCTTGCGCAACAAATCCTACGAAGAAAGGCTTTCTACCCTTAACATGTTCTCTCTTGAGAAACGTCGCCTCCGAGGAAAACTGATCGAATGTTTTAAAATACTTAATGGTTTCACGAATGTAGACAGATCAACATTGTTTATGATCGATGACACTTTGCGCACGAGGAACAATGCCGTAAAACTCAGATGTAGACAAGTAAATTCAGACTGCACCAAATTTTTCTTCACCAACGTTGTAGTGCGAGAATGGAATAAGCTTCCACCGTCAGTGGTCCAGTGTAACACGATTGACTCCTTCAAAAATAAGCTCGACCGTCACTTCCTTCAACTTAATATCAACTAGAGTAGAAATGCAACGTTTTGGAGTCTTCTGATTAATGTAAAATCACATAGGTTTAAGGACAGACCACCAAGTCTGGACCATGGGGTCTGTGTGGTCTGATTTTCTATGTAAATCTATGTAAATATCTCTCTCTCACTGAAAAAGTATGGGAAGGGAGTGTTAGTCAGGGCTAAAAATATTATTCAAGCTAAAATGCTGCAACATCTATCATGCCCTGCTGACAACATGTTTGAAACGGTCAAAGCACACCATACCTTCAATTATAGTAAAAGCAGTATATATAACCATGACCTCTATGAGTTCTCTGAGGAGGAAATACTTTGGGTGTGCCCTAGTTCTGTTCATAAGGTGTCCAAGATGAAGGGTTCAGCTAACATGATACTTCTCACCTTTTTTGGTTCTACCCTCCCTGACCGTGTCAGTATTGGCCCCCTCCATCTTCGGGTAAAGCCTTTTGTTGACCGGCCTCTACAATGTTTTTCATGTTACGGGTATGGTCATGGTAAGAAATACTGCACTGAGCCTTCTCGGTGTGGTAATTGTTCTGCATTAGGCTCGCACTCCACGGCGGAATGTGCGTCAGATGCTTATTGCTTCTATTGCCAGGATGCTCACCAGTTGTCTTCCAGACAGTGCCCATGATTTCGCCTGGAACAGGATATTTTGCAACTTGCAAATAGTCAGTTTATCAGCCTTGGTAGTGCGCGCCGTGAACTCCTCTACCGCCAGAAGGCCGGTACTGGAGCAAAGACGTACACCTCATCGCTAGGCACTCGCTCTTCTGCCCAGCCCGCTGCTCACGGTTTCCTCCCGGCCCTTTGAAGCTACTGTTATTACGTCCCATAATAGATTTTCCCTTTTGTCCTGTGATTATGTCGAGTCACCTCCAGGTTCTGATGGGGCTTCTCCGGCCTCGTCCCAGGTGATGCATGTTGATGTACATGCACCTCACATTGCTTCGCCGAAGTCCGCCAGAGGTATGAAGAAGCGACTTCGCGGTTCTACAGATTCAGTTGAATCTGTTCCGCCAACTAAGATTACTGTAGGTATACATGATTCCGGGGTCTCTCATGATAGGCCTATGGAGGAAGATTCGGAGGCTCATATTGAGCCTGCTGAGACCCCCTCTGTTCCAGTTCCTGTTGCGTCTAATGGCTTTCCTGATCGGGATATGGAAACTGAGGAATCCCTTGGATATAGTGTTGTGAATTCTACCATAGAGCATTTAGCTTCGGGGAGTGGTGTGCGGTCTGGCTCTAGTAGTGCGGCGTCCGGAGGGGGCGCAGGTTCCTTTGTTGGGAGAAAGCTCGAGGTCCCTCGACCCGGCTTCTCTCGGGTCCCAGTCTCCTCTTCTCGTCGTATTACCGTACCGAATCAGGTGGGTAAAAGGCAGTCTCTTTCAGGGGCTCGCCTGGAGCGCACTCGAAAATAGACAACTTCCTACTCCTCCAGTGGAATTGTAGAGGCCTACGAGCCTCGTGGGAGGAACTCCGAGCATTGATATCTCGGTTTTCTCCTGCTTGCCTTTGTTTACAGGAGACAATGCTCGGAGACTACACTCACTCTAGTCCTCCTGGGTATCGTGCCGTTTACAGTACCCCCAATCCTGGACAGGGCCACCATGGTGGCACCGCCATATTCGTTCGCTGTGATATCCCTTATGTCCCATTACAGCTGCACTCAACGTTGCAGTCTGTTGCTGTTAAGGTTTATTTGGGCAAATTTTATACATTATGTAGCCTTTATCTCCCTCCTGGTGTTCCCGTTGACAGACACGATCTTGACGACCTGGTGCAGGAACTTTCCTCACCTTTACTTTTATTAGGGGATTTTAACGGTCGCCATCCGTTGTGGGATGATGGTGCTACAAACCCACGCGGACTTTTAGTTGCTTCTTTTATTGAGGATCAGGGATTATAAATTTTAAACTCTGGGGACGTGACACATTTTCATAGCCAGACTGGTACTTTTACCTCTAAAGATCTTTCATTTTGCACTTCTAATTATCTTCCTGATTTTCGTTGGCGGGTCTTACCGGACTTGTATGGCAGTGACCACTTTCCAATTTTATTGAAACGCATTGATTCTGTACCACAGTCACGCCTTTCTCGCTGACGTCTAGATAAACCAGACTGGCAGCGATTTACGGAGCTTAGCTCCTCTCTTCGTCCGTTGGCTGACTTTGGAACTTCTGACGAGGCTGCATCCTATTTCACTGATGCCCTACATTCTGCAGCCCTTCAATCCGTCCCCAGGACGTCTGGCCAGTTCCCTGAACGTCCTGTTCCCTGGTGGAACGCCGCTTGCACTGCTGCTGTGCAAGAGAAGCGTGCTGCATTCTCTCGACTTCGTCGTCACCGTGGGGACCCCCAGTGTTTGGATGCTTTTCGGCGAGAGCGTGCTCGAGCACGACGCACTTTCAAGGAGGCTCAACGAATTTCTTGGAAGGATTATCTCTCTTCCATCACTACCAGAACTACACTCACAGAAGTCTTTAACAGAGTTCGTAAGATCTCTGGGAAGTTTTCTCCCCCCTCCCCCTCCAGTGTTATCGCATGCAGGGGAAACGGTGACGGACCCTTAAACTGTTGCTGACCTATTCGCCAAGCACTTTGCCAGTGTCTCTAGGAAAGATCCTACTACACCAGGGGCTCGTCATCGCCGGGATTTGGAATCACTAGGCGTTAACTTCGCTCCCACCGGAGGGAAATCTTATAATATCCCATTTTCTCTCTCCGAGTTGAAGACGGCTTTATCCCAGTGTCGTGATTCCTCGCCAGGTCCAGACGACATCCCTTGTGCTTTCTTACGCCACATGTCTGACTGTGGTTTTACATTTTTACTGGATCTTTACAATTTCATTTGGCGTACCGGTGATTTTCCATCTCTGTGGAGTGTAGCTGTAATTCTCCCCATTCTGAAGCCTGGGAAAGATCATCTCTAAGCAACTAACTATCGTCCTATTTCTAACATCCTGCATTTGTAAAGTGATGAAGAAGATGGTGAATGTCAGGCTTATATGGTACTTGGAGAGCCGGAATTTATTGACCCCGGTGCAATATGGTTTCCGAAAGATGAGCTCCACCTCGGATGCTCTTTTATCCTTGGAGTCCTCAGTTTGTGAGGCGTTTGCCAATAATCACCACCAGGTGACCGTGTTTTTTGATCTGGAGAAGGCCTATGACACCGCTTGGTGTCATGGAATTTTACTTAACCTGTTTGAGTTTGGTCTTCGTGGCCGTCTCCCTGTTTTTATTCAGGAGTTTTTATCTCATCGTCTTTTACGGGTAAGAGTGGGGAGTACTCTTTCCGAGATTTGTCCACTTGAGGATGGTGTACCACAGGGAAGTATTATCAGTGTTACGCTATTTGATGTGGCTATTAATGGAGTCGTTGGTGTCCTGCCTGATGGAGTTCATAGCTCCTTATATGTAGACGATTTATCCATTTCGTTTTCTGCGGCAAAGATGTCGTTGATTGAACGAAAACTGCAATTGACTATTAATAGACGACTGTCCTGTGTAGAGACGACTCGTTACCTCGGTCTTTTATTAGATAGCCGCCTAACCTGGGTGCCTCATTTACGTTACGTTAAGGCGGCTTGTCAGAAAGCCCTGTCCCTCCTTCGTGTTTTAGCTCATACCTCTTGGGGTGCAGACAGGGACACGCTACTCCTCCTCCACAGAACACTCATCCTTTCCAAGTTGGAATATGGCTGCGAGGTTTACTCCTCCGCCAAGGAGGCTCGCCTACGCGTGTTGGACTCAGTGCATCATACCGGGGTCCGCTTGGCTAGTGGTGCATTCCGGTCTTCACCGATACCTAGCCTCCTCGTGGATGCTGGCGTGCTGCCTCTGGATTTGAGACGCCAGTCATCTCTATTCCGTTGCTGGTTCCGCGTCCAACGCCTTCCAGAATCAGTTCCTTGTGTGTCAATTTTGCGGGATTCCCGTTCGCCTGCATATGATGAGCGACCTAGTCTCCCTAAACCTTTTGGATTTCGGGTAGCGTCTGCCATGACACAGTTATCTTTCCTTCCCATTCCTATCTGCCCTTATCGAGTACCTAGGGTTGGATACTGGCAGTTGCCCGGTGTATCCGTGTGTTATCCCACTATAGATAGTAAGAGGGATTTACCGCCATATGCGTCCCGAGCCTTATTTTTAGAGCATTTCACTGAACACTCGGACTCCATCCCTGTCTTTACTGATGGCTCTAAATTGGATGCTGGAGTTGGCTTTGGTGTTGTGTTCCCCTCCTTCTGTCGGGGAGGTCGTCTTTCTTCTGTTGCTTCTGTATTTACTGCAGAGATGTCTGCAATAGTCCTCTCTTTACAGATTATTTTGCGCTGGGCTCCTTTACTCCCTCTGTTAATCCCCTAGTTTTATCTGCTCTCGAGTGGCTGTATTTGCTGAGCAACAGGGGATATCGCGTTGGGTTTTGTTGGGTTCCAGGACACGTTGGCGTACACGGGAACGAACAAGCTGATGGACTTGCAAGGGAGGCAGCAGCTAGAGCTGCCCCTCCTAGTGCTGTCCCATGTACAGATATGTTTCCAGAGATTCGCAAGGCAATTCTTGCCAGTTGGCAGGAGAGGTGGAATGCTCGGGGTGCGATTTTCAAAATGGGAGAGATTACCAGGACTGTGTCTCGTCCTTGGTTATACGAAAGTGTCCGTGACCGTTGCTAGCAGACAGCCCTGACCCGTTTTCGGACGGGTCATACGCGTCTAACACATGGTTACCTCATGTCCAGGGGGGTGCAGCCTTATTGTGACGACTGCTTGGTTCCCCTGACCGTGCGGCACTTGCTGGTCGAGTGCCCCAGTTTGGGGGACCTGCGAGTGCGATACCTGTCGCAGTGTCGGGGAGAAGACGGATCATTCCGTCTCTCGCTGATGCTGGGAGGGAGATGCCTTTCCCCGGGACATCAGGTACATCTCTTTATGGAAAAGGCTGGCCTTCTCCATGAGTTATGACCGTTTTCTGTGTGATTTGTTTCGTCTCGTTTTGTTTGGCTTTGCTCTTAGTTTACTTTTTTAGGTTCCTTTTTTAGCCCTTTTAGTTTAGTTTTTTTTTTTTTTTCCTTTTTTTAGTTTTTAACTCATTGAATGCGGCGCCATATGACCCTGGCTGTTGCGGCGCCTGATTTAAATCAATCAATCAATCGCGTGTTAAGAGAATGTAGTCAACAGCTAGAATTACCCATAACATTAATATTTAACAAGTCATTAGCACAGGCCAGTGTGCCTCTCGAGTGGAAAAAGGCCAATATTACCCCGATCTTTATAAAAGGAGACAAAAAACAAGCCAGTAATTATCGTCCTATCAGCCTTACGTCTGTCCTAATTAAACTATTCGAAAAAATAATCAGGGATAAAATGATCACTTTCCTTGAAACGAATGATTTGATAACTGATAGTCAGCATGGATTTCGTAGTAATCGGTCTTGCCTTACCAACCTATTAACCTTTTTCAACGATGCTTATACATGTTGGGACGCTCGGAGCCCATATGATGTAATTTACCTAGATTTTCAGAAAGCGTTTGATAAAGTTCCTCACGTTAGGCTTATTTCTTAAACTGCGTTCCCACGGTATTAACGACCATCTATGTGCGTGGATTCATGACTGGCTCACCAACAGAGAACAACGTGTAGTTCTTAATGGTGAAGCATCGGATTGGCAACCCGTCACCAGTGGCGTGCCCCAAGGTTCGGTCCTGGAGCCAACACTATTCATAATTTACGTGAACGACTTAGAAACTGATATCCTATCAAAAGTAGCCAAATTCGCCGACGACACCAAATTAGGAGGTACGGTAATGAACAGTCAAAGTTGCGAGAATATTCAATCAGACTTAATAAGACTTGCCGACTGGAGCGAAATATGGCAAATGAGTTTGAACGTAGATAAATGTAAAGTAATGCACATAGGTGAAAAAATCCTAACTTTTGATGAGTGATCAATGTTCTGCAGCGAGTAAAAAAGCCAATATGATGTTGGGATAAATCTCAAGAAACTTTGATTATAAATCACCCGAGCTTATGAAGATATTATATTTAGCATTTGTAAGACCACACCTAGAACACGCCGTTCAGTTCTGGTAACCGAAGTATATCAAAGATCAAGTTTTGCTAGAAAAGATACAGCGACGAGCAACCAAACAAATTCCAGCGCTCCGAAACTTGCCAAATGACGAGCGTTTAAAGCGTTTAGATATGTTTTCCCTAAAAAAGCGAAGGATAAGAGGGGACTTAATTGAAGTGTTCAAAATCCTTATTGGATTCGACAACATTAACCCATATAGTCTATTTCAGAGAGAAACCAACACAATAACACACAGCAACGGTATGAAGTTAAAGGGAAACCGATGTAACACATTGGTGTGCAGAAGTTTTTTTCAATAACAGAGTCGTCGATCACTGGAATAGACTCCCACCGTCAGTAGTTAGCGCACAGAGTATCAATAGCTTCAAGTCTTCATTGGATATGTACTTCAGGGATATAAGATTATACTGACCCTTCCTCGCATGTTTTCAGACAGATTGCAGCAAGTTCTCAACCTAAATCCATATTATTCTCCCCCACAACCTAGATTGCAAGTAGCGTAAGTTAACAATAGAGTAAAGCAACAGTTAATGTCCGCATGACAGGTGGATTGAGGTGTGGGTGCAGTAAGGTGACAGGGTACTGGTGCGTGCATAGTACCGGGCGGTATAACGAGGATCAAGCCTCCACCTGTGCCCCTGAAACTACACCTCACCCATCGTGAGTATTAGGGGGGATTCTGGGGCTGCCCTGTGTAGGCCACTCGGCCTCTTCAAGTCTTCCTGTGTTTCTATGTTCTTATGTTCTTATGTAATGAAGTCATTTTCCCCCACCGCTTAGGTTACCAGTAGTGTAAGTTAAGGGTAGTAATTTCCTCTTATTTATCTCTTTACTGTAAAATTTTCATGTCCCTTTCTTCCTTAAAGGTACATGGTGTTCTCTTCTAACTATTTTCTGCCGGCACGTTGCCGGAGGGAGAGGTGGGTGGGGAGGAGCCTTCATCTATTCTGTCCTGTCCTACCACACGTAGATTACTAGTAGTAGCGGTAGTAAACAGACACCCTCGCCATAGACCGATTGGTCTTCTGGTCTCTGTTCTTCCTATGTATTCCTATGTATTCCTCCTCCTCCTCTATTCTCAGGCGGGGATGATATATCGGTCTGAAGGGGTATTAGTTCCGGGAAGGGAGACACGGCAATACTAAATGTGCATAGCTATTGAAGGTATAAAGTAAAACCTAAAAAAAGGCATACATTGAGGACGATTTTTCCTCTGCTTTCTTTAGGGGTCTAATGCACGGCCCCAGCCCATTCGTGGCACACACTAATTTTATTTATAGTCGGTTCCGTGATGTTTGACACTTGCTTGGTCTATTCTGACTCCCGGTGCTTCTCTTGACCGAAGTCGCTGAAGGTAAGGTTGATTGAAAATACGGACAGCAAGTGGGTAATCTTAAGCCACTCGGAGATGACTTAAGAAATCAGCGTGTTTTGGTGGGCACTTGAACCTGGTCCACACTAGGTCCTCAGGCTCACCACGCCCGCACGGTAACCACTCGGCCACCGCCTCCCCAAGTGTTTATTGTATCTGAATGATTTAACGAGGTATTGTAAAATATGTCGATCGTAAAAATATAAAACTGGAGGGAGATCGGTGTATTGTGTCACTGGGAAACAAGAATTTAGTGCGGGCTGCAAATCATAAAAGAAACGACTAAAGGTATACTTCATTTAAAGAAATCTACAAAGGGCGGTAAATCTTGTCAATCGTAAGGAAGGATAAAGGTATTTTGTGATTAAGAAGTGACCCGCTGCTTCTGAGATCTTTCCCACGACCTGTAGATAGAGAGACAAGAAGTAAGGTAAGAAAAAGGATTGCAAAGTAATCGAAAACAAGGAAAATATAACAAAAACAAGGAAAAGAAGAAAATAGAAAGAATGAAATACAAGAAAAAGACAGAGAAAAGCAGATAAATTTGATGGAGAGACACAGAGAGGCAAGAAAAGGGTTACTATACCTTTCCCGAGGCCTTCAGATTTTTCCCACGGCCACTAAACCTTTCCAGTTAACAAAGGACGGTAATAATTGTCAATCGTAAGGACGAATATAACATGTATTGTGTTTAAAAAGTGATCCACGGCCTTCAAGTCTTTCCAACGCCCTCAAACACCTTCCCACGGGCTCTAAACCTTTCCCACTGCCTCTAAATCTTTCAACGAAGGCTAACCTATCCGCTGGAACACATAAGAAGCGGGCCAGCCGCAGCCCCTCGACTTTAAAGGAAGGGTTTTCTGGCAGCACTCCGGCAGACAGTGGGGAAAAAATCTGAAATCAATCTTCCAATATTGTGAGTTTACACCTGGGAGTGCCTGGGTAGGAGGAGGAGGAGGAGGAGGAAGAAAGGAGGGAGAGGTGGTGAAAGGGAATAGGAGGGAAGGGTAAACGAGAAAGACGAGCAAGTGGAAGAGGAAGAATAAAGAGGTGAAATACAAATGGTTAAGATTAATTATTTCTAACCCGTTCGAAGAAGGAGAAGGAAGAGGAGAAGATATGGGAGAAACAAGAGGAGATGGAAAGGAAGAGGAGGGAAGGATAAAAGAGTGACGACCAAGAGAAATAAACAGAATAAACAAATGAAATACAGATGGTTAAAAATGATTATGTCCACCCGGCTCGAGGAAAGAGCAGGGAGAGGATGATAATGAAATATGTTAGGAAAAGGAAGTAGAAGGGAGGATGGAAGGATAACAGAGAAGGACGAGCAAGAGAAATAGACAGAATAAATATATGAAATACAGATGATTAGGGATCACTCAGCTCCCAACCGGTTCGAGGAAGGAGGAGGAGGAGGAGCATGCGATATGAAGGATGAGGAGGAAGGAATGGGCGGAGACAAAAGAAATAATGATATTCAGACGCATCTCCTTCACTGTTTCCGAGAAGATTCCATCAGATAAATAAAAATGTATGTCTTATATTTTCTCTGATTTCAAATACCTTTCAGCTTCAAACACAAGTGATATATTTTACTGGATCTCACGAGGAACAATCACAGCACCAAAGTGAAGGTGAGGTCACAGAGCTGAACACTCACTACCCGGAAATTCATTGTTATCTTTTCTTCCCTTTGGCTCGCTGCGTCCAACAATCCCCCATCCTGGCCCACGGAGGCATAAACTAATGGCCTTCTCCAACAAGCATTCACAGCCCCGGCACAAACACGAGAATGATGTCCGCATACCCCAGCGAGACACGTGGAGACAGCGGTAGACAGTAGATGTGTGTATAAATCTATTAAACTGACGACGTTAAAAGCAATATATGTTTCACGACTGTTCAGTCCCTGTTGTTTTTTTCTCAGTTTGTCTGATCACAAAAAACCTTGAACAGAAACTGATCAATCGTGAAACGGCTGTTGCATTTAACCTCGTCCGTTTAAGCTAATATATTCCCTGGCCATATTAGCACACACATACACACACACATACACACAGAGAGAGAGAGAGAGAGAGAGAGAGAGAGAGAGAGAGAGAGAGAGAGAGAGAGAGAGAGAGAGAGAGAGAGAGAGAGAGAGAGAGAGACGAGGGGACGAGGACATTCCAGACGCAGAACAAAACAATGCATGAGCGCGGCACCTAACAAGGTTCCTGGGGAAGCGAGTGGCCAGCTGATATTTATCGCGAGGGACTGGGTGACGCGTGCAAATCTAAAGGTTCGTACAGTGTCCCTTTACTGGAGCAAACACGAGAGCGAGGCGGGAAGAGAGAGAGGACAAGAAAACAACAACAACCGGGCGACCAGCAAATGTCGGACAGGTTAAACTACTGTTACTGGGAGGCGGATTAGCGCGTTGCTGGGCTCACCATCACTTTTGGCGTTGTGAAATTAACTTGTAGAGCAAAATCGGTGTTCCGGATCCATATTCTCAACCATTCACATTTGATGCGGCTTTCATAGAGGTTGTGGGTAAATTTGAAAGCCTTTTGATAGTTCGACAAGGCGTTGTGAATTTTAAATGTATCTCAAAATAGATGTTCTGGATCTTTATCCTCAAACACTCACATTTAATAAGGCTTTTATGGCAGTTGTGGGTGCTTCTATGGGTAGTTTTGTAAGCCTAGTAATAGTTTGAGAAGGCTTCTGCACCGTGAATGTGAAAAACACTTATGAACCAAGAGCGAGTTCTTCAGACGATGGAAATAAACACAAATGTAAAATGATTTACTTCGACCTAAAACAAAAGCACCGCCTGCGAAGATTTGAGCAGAAGAAAATAATCACTCATTTGCACCGTGTTATAAATATGGTTCCTTGAGTCAACGAAACACGCTCTTGACTGATTGGTGTTAGCGTGGTGATGAATCTATAGTACCGCCACCACCATCACCACCACCACCACCACCATCACCACCACCATCACCACCAAGACCACCACCATTTTCTATTTTCACTCTACACCATCACCACAACTACCAAAAACAACCACCATTTCCTATCTCTACCACCACCACCGAAGTCAACAGCTACGATTATTCTCTTCGTTTCCCCGTCAAGGCGATTTATCCTTCCCTATCGACGCGGCCATTCACGGGCGAGGGAAAGGTAGGCCGATGAAGAGCCCGCACGAAACTGTGTACATAATTACACATTTTGCCCCCGCCGCCGTCGACAGCTTTGTTGATGTTGTATCCAGAAACTGCTCAAATATTAGCCAGGAAAGAGCGGCGAGGCGGGGCGCGGGGTAGTTAACGGAGGCCGAAAAGTGACCAAGCCTGGGAGGGTCGTCGCTTGTAATGTGTATATTATAATGTACATGTGAATGTATGACTGTACGTGTGGCGACACCCGGTCGGGTAATGCACATACAGGTTGAGGTAAATAGGGCTAGAGTCGTGGACGTGGAGGTTGAGTACTATTCTGAGAAAACCAAAAAATAGCTCGAAAAATTATTTACATGATACATCCTAGAAAAAAATAATTGACTAACTGTCATTGGGATACATGGTAATGGAGCTATTTGGAATAGTAAAAAGAAAAAGAAACAATCCTTGAAGTAGATCTGCTACAAACTGAACTTTCGAGTCACACCTTGACACAAAACTGTCGCAGAGAAACACTCATCCGTTGCGTGACAATTAATTGCCAGTGTCGTTACTCTCGGCACCCCTTCGAGACGGGTGGGGTTTACAACAATAGATAAGGTTGTGTGAAAAGAGGTAATGTTATCCGTAGAGTCTCCTAATAGTAACGTTACAATGTGATAACAAGGACAAGTCTGGAGACCTTAGAAGCATCGGCAGTCAGCACCACTAACTCCTGATACTCCGTTTTTCAGGTCTACAGTACTATAAAAGAAAATCCTGTCACCAAGTTGTGAAATCACTGTTGTAAAAAATCTCACTGAAATACATAATTCATAGTCTGTCTGCCAAACCAGGAATTAGGACCTAACCTCACAATCTCTGATAAAGTTTTTTTCTCTGCGGATTATTCTTCTATGGGGTCTGAGTTAACATCCTAGGGTGGGTGTGAAACTCTCAGCTTTGAGGAAACTGAAAAATCCAAGATGGCGGCAAATATGGCCGCCGACCACAGAAAAAAGGCTAGAAGGCCCTCTAATTATGCAAGAAAGTCGTGTAATATGTCAAAACAGGGGTTTTGGGGCATGGCAAACCCAATTATAACATTAAAAAAAAAAAAACGTAATATTTTGCAAGATATAATGCATACTGATACATATTTTCCACTTTTAGAGAAGACGTTGACCATGACTTGTGTAACATGCAGTGATATGGGCACAGCAGTGAGACCAAAATCTATCTATGAATAAATCATTATCTGTGAATTTTAATGCTACCACACCTAAAATGTTAGGAAACAACTAAATTTTCAAAATCTCTTAATCAAATGTACAGTTCAGAATGACGACAAAACATGGTCACCACATCAATACAATCACTATCTTCACTAAACAGTGTTCACAAACTAGTTTCAATGTTATACCTTAAAAGCTTTTGAAATACCTATTCTTCCAATAGTTACAATAAGATGTGGACAAAGACACAATTAAACAATCAATATCAGTCACTATCATCATCGTCCTCATCAGAGTGATTTCCCAGAAGAGTGTCACTTATTCTAGTGTGGTAATTCCAGCAATCACCAACTCTTTGACAGTTGCAAAATGTTCCACAAGTCATTACAGAACTGTTGCAGCTGCATCTGCGTGTATTGCATGGTTTCTCTCCCTTGCATTCACATTTGATACTCTTGAGTAGAGATTTTGGAGCCAGTTCTGTGTTGGGAGGTAGCATCACTGCAGCCAGAATTCCGTTATCTACATTATACCACCCATGCAACAAGGGGTCAAGTTCTGGTGGGTTTGCTACCAGTGAGTTCCTCCAAACTGCTACCTGGATGTGAGCACGAGCCACATTCTGAGCAAGAGCTTCATCTGTTGGGGGCAGAGACTTCAGCTTTGGAGAACGTGCAATGTTCTTGCTCACTTTCTTCATCCATAATTTGTATCTGGCATCACTTGCTGAATCAGCATTTCCCTCTCCGTAGCATGCAAGAATGAAGCCTGTACATTCTTTGATCACTTTTCTTAGAGTGATTTTGAGGTCTCCCAAAGCACTTAGAGGATGTTTTTTGCTTCTTAGAACTCTTAGAGGAACCCCTTTTCCAATTCCGTAGTATGGTGCTACTGTGTCACACCCTGATATGCCATGCATTGCAAGGAGGTCTTCCATAATGTCATCATTTTTGGCCACAGTTGCATTGATATCAATCACAGACCTCCCTTTGATTGGTGACACCATCCAAACCTGAAGACTGAGCTTCCCCAGATTTGTGTACACTGATAGACAAGATCCAGAGTTTCATCATCTTCAGGAAGCTTTTGAGACATCTCTTCCTTCTTGATCCGTCTAATGTGTTTTTCTGGAGACTTTTCTGGTGATTTGGCTGAAGGCTGAATAACAATCATTGCAAGGGCATGGGTTGATAACTTGCCATTGGGTGATGAAATGTCAGCATCAAAGTTGTCTGCAACAATCTGGATGAGGCCATCACCTGCATCTGATAGTCCTTGTAGACCTGCATCACTGTATGAGGCATGAGCAGCTGATTTCTTAAATCTCATCACCTCGTCATAGCTGCATGTGACTTTGAAATGATACAGCTGGTCTACTACTTTCTTTGAGTCTCTCGTAAGCAGACCTAGGGCAATCTGTAGGTCAGTAGGCTGGTTTGTAACCTGGCTGGTTACTATATTTCCTACCATGGCTGCTGCTAATGTCCTGTTCATCTTGGGTGAGATAAGAGACAACAGAGAGGATAGTTTGGGAGAAACTGTTTCATCCATTTTGTCCTTGTCAATGTGGAGATCGTAATGCATTCTGTTGCATTTCATATCCTTGCATTCTTGCTCAATGGCCCTGGCTACTTGGATCTTGCTGTGCTCGAGGTCATCATGAGCTTTGTCATCCTTTACCATCTTCAGAACAAAAGAAGCAGAATTCCTGAATACGACGATACTTGCATAGCCAGGGATGACAAAATTATAACATCATCAGCAAAGTGTTGTTTCACCTTCTCAATAACAGTTTTGCGTGACTGTTGTATCGTACTAAAGCTGCTATAGACGTCGTAGAGTTCAACTGTGTTCCAATGACTGTTCTTGTTTTCCAGCATGAATTGGAAGACAGCATCTAGGCCTGGATCAGTTACATCTGTTTCTTGTTGTCTTCCCGTTGATTGTATGTTTCTCATAGCCATAAAGGAACACATGCAATCCCTGTGGTACCTGGCATCTGCTGCATGAAGATCCAAGGCACCCTCCAATCGAATTCTAACTTCATTGCCCCACTCGTCATTGCGAACAGCACATCTTTCCAGCAAAAATTCTTTGTAGGGTCTTTTGTCTTTCTCTGACTTCGTTGAGCGACAAATATATGCTGGTCTCCATCTGTCTGGATGTCTGTAGTCTTTTCTAATGTCACAGATTTCCCCACAGTACAGACAATGTTGTCTGAAGTTGAACTGAAGGGAAGACTTACGAAGTTTCCTCTGGGGTTCTTCTGAGGTACTCTGTTGTCTGTGCTTTCCCAGATTTGATTTTGAAGTATAACTGGATACACAATTTTTGTGATAAGATATTGTCATGTCTGGGTTTTCTGTCAACTGTTCTTGCAACTTGATGTGCAAGTTATCTCCATATTTTCGACTTGCATCTATAATGGATTGTATTCTGCCAGGTCCTTTGTTTTTCTGCAATCCCTTTGTTTCCTTTTCACATTCTTCTCCATATCTGAACTTGAAAGCACATTCCTCAGACATAGTTCATTCACAGAATGTATTCAGCATCTCTGACTTTGATGTTCTGGAAACCGACAGATCCATTCAGCTGTCTTCCTGGAAATTGAAAAAAAAAAGTATCTCGCTATTGATGTATATTCAACACAATATTACATCTACATGGCAGTCATAGATCTAATGATTCAGTGGCAACAATATATAATGCTCACATTTAAAACATGTGCTTTATGGGTAAAAATTGAAGCAGTTTACGCTGATGGATCTTACCACTCCCCTGAAGCATCCCCTTTCAATGGCTAAGATTAAAAATAGTGATAAACCATTTTTTACAGTCCATTTTTAATTCAGCAATCCAAACAACAAACGCATGGTCAATGCTTTTCTCTAAAACTGGAAAAATGGCAAGTATGTATATCGTCAGGCATTTTATCTTTGAAAATATCCAATGGATGACTTTTTAACTCTTAGATTTGAATTCCTCATACCCAAAAACCCCTATTTTGATGTATTAGACGGTTCTCTGGCATAATTAGCGGGCCTTATAGCCACATTTCTATAGACGGCAGCCATTTTGGCCGCCATCTTGGATTTCTCAAATTCCCCAAGGCTGAGAATTCCACACCCACCCTAGGATGTTAACTTAGACCCTGTACTATTGTAATCCGCAGAGAAAAAAACTTTATCAGAGATTTCGAGGTCATCCTGGATGGCAGACAGACTATCAAGCATAATTGATTAAAGTAATTCCAGATTAAAGTAATTCCACCTATCCCCCGATCGTAACGAACGTGGATGACTGACATCTGTGACGCCAAAAATAATTCCCGCAACGGGTAACAGTGGTATGTCTAACAAAGGGTAAGTAAGACTTGTCTGCATTCTTCCAAAGCTTACAGGTATTCCACATGCTGTTTACAATAAGAGTTAGGGACAGCATCTGCTCAAGTTTAGTTAAGTCTGTCATTGCAGAGAAAGATGTCTGTTTCAAGCAGAAGCACATGAGGTTCAAGGTTAAAAAGTACCTATCCTTATGTTAGTCTACACCCTCGGTTATTACGGCTCCAAAAAAACCTAAGAAGACTGACTGCCTTGCATCAACTCGGCAATAAAATAAAATAGTGGGTTAGAGTGAAAAGTATTACTCAAGCACTCCCCTTCTCGCATGAAAAAGATGCAGGCAAAAGCACAGGAACCAAATATAAATTAGTAAATGCGAGGATGCAGGTTATAGTCGTTTGGTGGAAAGATAGACAAATCAAAGTCAGGCTGAACCTCAAGTCGGCGCTAGTCTTTGGAGACGATCACTATGCACATTCCGTGTATTTTTTAATAAAGATCGTAAAGCTCAAATTTCAGTCCACCTATTTATCTGACTATTTCTGCCTAAACCTGTGGTGAGTGCCAATACAATTGTCACATTCAAAAATAGACTAGATAAATTCATGGACAGCGATATTAGGTGGGGTTAGATACACGGGAGATTAGGGTCAAAGGAGCTGCCTCGTACAGGCCTACCGGCCTCTTGCAGACTCCTGCGTTCTTATGTTCTTATGTTCTTATGTAAAAGAACACACCAAAGATTTTTTTTTATTACCGCTGGTGACACCCAAAAAGGTTTAGGTCAGAGTGTCGAAGACCCCCCTCCCCGACGAACGTGTCGACGGCAAAAGAAGCTTCAAAAAGGATCCAAAATTACTTTAAGTGTCATTAAAGTTGGCTGATAGAACCGTGTAGATTGCCAGAGGGGCTGTAGTCAAGGGATACTGCATTCCTTCGAAGAGGAGCTTTAATAATACTCTAGTAATAATCTAGCATTAGCTACATAAATAGTTTCTCCATCTGTCCAGTTTCCTTGTTTAAAACACGAGATCAAATCAGTAGATAGTCTATAGGCGTCCACTGGCCTGTTAAAAAGGCCACTCGTTTGCACAGTGTCCACAGCAAAATTTACACCCTTTACGAGGCTGTGTTGCCCATCTTCCCCAAATGTTTCATGAAAAAGTGACCGAAACGCATCATTATCCTTCCGTCCTGTGAACGCGCTCCTGTTTATGAGGGCCGTGCTCCCGTTCCCGGGATTGAGCTTCGAGCGGCTGAGAGATATTTTATCTCCCGGATTTGACACGAATGACATGTCCATGACAATCTTACTTTGAAACAAGAAGTCCCTGGCCGACTAATCTGCCTCCCTTGCTACCTGCGAAAGGCCTAACTGCTGTTGCTGTTAGCGGGTGATTAGGGGCAGAAGCCATTGTGGGATTAGTACGGTAAGTAAATACCTCTTGGTTGCCCATGCAGCGTAGAAGGAGAAAACACCCTTTGAAGACTGCTACCACTCTTTTCATGACAGTTACCGTTATCCTTGACGGCACTGTTCTTTTTCCTTTACCCACTCCTTCTAGTCCTCAGTGAGAGCTTGTAACTTCGCGTCAGGTTTCTCTGTCATTAAAAAGAGTTACTAGTAAAATGAGGAGTAAAATTGTAAAAGAAAAAAAATATCGCTGCAAAAATAATTAAAGTAATAATCATTCACCGCTAAGTATGTGCTCACTCCTCCCCGATGCTTCTAAAATGCATAAAAAGAGGAAAAATAATAGTGAGTGAGGCTTACCAAGACAAAACTTATCCACTGTGCAATAAAATACACTAAAAGAAAGGAGAAAAGAAAATGAATGATTATACAGAAAATGCCTAACAATGTTACTCAAGAAAAATATTAAACATCCACACGCCAGAAAAATCAACAGCTGAAAAGTCTAATTGATTAGATACGGCCCCACACGTCTAAACACGTGAACATAATAATAGTAATTCTCCTGAAATCATGTTACAAGTGGTGTAATTACTGAAACCGTATCAATGTAGTGTCAGCTAAAATGTGTTAAAAACCTCGAAGACAGCAACTCGATACCCCACTACTCAGCACGTTCGCGTCCTTCGCCTCGCCGGTGGCTGCAGGGGTGGCAGGGTCTGCCGTCCCCCGTCTGGTAGTGGGAAGGGTTTGGCGGCGGGCAGACAATATACGCCCACCAGTCACTAGGGATGGGCAAGTACCGTTAATTTGAGTACCGGTAGTACCGGTACCGAAAACTCAAGTACCGTTAGTACCGCTACCGGTAAATTTCCTGTAAAGAAAACTTTCTCTCTCTCTCCTTCAACTTAATATCAACTAGAGTAGAAATGCAACGTATAGGAGTCTTCTGATTAATGTAAAATCACTTAGGTTTAAGGACAGACCACCTAGTCTGGACCATGGGGTCTGTGTGTCTGATTTTCTATGTAAATTCTCTCTCTCTCTCTCTCTCTCTCTCTCTCTCTCTCTCTCTCTCTCTCTCTCTCTCTCTGAATGAAGTGAATATTTATTTTTTCGATAAAAAAATAGCATGTATAGTTATTATGGATGTACTCCATCATAGTCTACTAACAATAACAATATTTATTAGCAACCTAAAAATAAAAAGAATCGGACATGAAGAATTATCCAGTAACTCCTATAAATAAATAAAATAATAAAATAATGGGAACGGGAGCTGTGATGGAAACGGAAAGCAGGACAAAATGGTGGGAACTTGGGGAGACGGTCAGCGGGGCAGTGACTCAGCGTCTCCACACAGGGCCCATACCACATGGAGGCGGGCGAGCGCCGAGCGTCATCCAAACGGTACCGGTACTAGCGGCAATGCGCAGTGCCGAGTGATCATTAAGCTTCCCGGCACCCAAGTGATCATGAGGCTTCGCGGTACCAGGTACCGGTACCGGGTACCGCGAGGAATTGATTCTTCGTAGTACCAGGTACCGGTACCTGGTACCGGTACCTGGTATCGGTACCTGGTACCGCGAAGCCTCATGATCACTTGGGTGCCGGGAAGCTTAATGATCGCTCGGCACTGCGCATTGCCGCTAGTACCGGTACCGTTTGGATCTTAGTGACGCTCGGCGCTCGCCCGCCTCCATGTGGTAAGGGCCCTGTGTGTAGACGCTGAGTCACTGCCCCGCTGACCGTCTCCCCAAGCTCCCACCATTTTGTCCTGCTTTCCGTTTCCATCACAGCTCCCGTTTCCATTATTTTATTATTTTACTTATTTATTGGAGTTACTGGATAATTCTTCATGTCCGATTCTTTTTCTTTTTTAGGTTGCTAATAAATATTTTTATTGTTATTAGACTATGATCGAGTAGTCGAGTACCCATACCACCGAGATATCCACTCACTGAGTGGCGATCTCTCTCTCTCTCTCTCTCTCTCTCTCTCTCTCTCTCTCTCTCTCTCTGAATGAAGTGAATATTTATTTTTTCGATAAAAAAATAGTATGTACAGTTATTATGGATGTACTCGATCATAGTCTAATAACAATAACAATATTTAGTAGCAACCTAAAAAAAATAATCGGACATGAAGAATTATCAATAAATCCAATAAATAAATCCGAGCAACTGGTACCGGTACCGAGCAATCTGGTACCGGTACCGTACCGTTTAGCTGGTACCGGTACTTGCCCACCCCTACCAGTCACCCTCAAAGGTCCGAGTTGCCTGGCGAAGAAAAGTGCGCACCTACGACTAATTGTGTCGGAGGAAGAAACAAGTGCCCAGACACCTCCGAGGAAACTTGGTTGTGCGAGGCGGGGTGCACGGGCTGTGTGGGTTGTGCGGGGCGGGGTGGGGTGTTGCCCTCGGGTGTGGCTGGGTGCTGACTTGACGCTCACGGAGCAGGAAGGCCGCGCGCTGCGTCAGCAGAACGCTAGGTACACACGTCTCTGTCTCTGCCCTCACACACGTCACTGAAGTTACAGTTGAGAGGGTGATATAACAACTCGGAGTAGTTCGTAACCACGCTGTACACCATTTTTGTTAGTAACTTTTAAGAGTTATTTTTAAGGTGGCGAATGTTATGTGATATTTTTAAGTTTAAGGCGTGATCTGCTATCTCACGTCAGGTCCGGTGTCCCGTTTCCTGCTTTCACAGGTTGATTGTAGTAGGTGAGATAACACAATAGCCTTTTAGTTGGCCGAGCATTAGCCGTTATAAGTTCATTTTAGTTCTCTCTCTCACTTGGACATTGATATGTGAATTGTAATTTTAACTATATTAAAAGTATTATACAAAAGTTTTGTTTACGTGAGCGAGTCGCACGCACACCAGGGACAGCGACACCAACGTGCCCGGGGCCGGCGAGCACCACTCCCCGCCCGCTACCCGCTGTCTTCTCTCGTCTTCTTCGCGTTGTTCGCGTGTTTTATTTGTTTGTAGTTCGTCCGGAAGGGTGTGGGATCCGGTTGATGACTGCTAAAAAAAGTCATAATTTTTTTTTTACAACAAAGGAGACAGCTCAAGGGCATAAAAAAAAACAATAATAAAAAAAGCCTGCTACTCGCTGCTCCCAAAAAATAATCAAAAGAGGTGGCCGAAAGAAAGGTCAATTGCGGGAGGAGAGGTGTCCTGATACCCTCCTTTTGAAAAAAGTACAAGTCGTAGGCAGGAGGAAATCCAGATGAAGGAAGATTGTTCCAAAGTTTAACAGCGTGAGGGATGAAAGAGTGAAGATGCCGGTTAACTCTTGCATGAGGGGTTTGGACAGTATAGGCTGATCCTAGTGTCAGTTCATCAGAGCTTCCCACGGCCAAAAGCACGACGTGTTGTTAAACATCCTGTTGTGCGACACCTACCGGGTGTCGCCACACGTACAGTCATACAATCACATGTACATTATAACATACACATTACAACCCAGGATGAACCCTAGGTTCACAGTTTTGACGATCTGTTCGTCCGTGTCCCACTCAGAGGAGCTAAACTGCAAGGTGGCATCGCTCACAATCGTCGAAGAATGACGGACGGCCGAACGGGAACCTTCCCCCAACCGTTCCTAAGGTCTTCTGCCATCTTGAAAAAGAACAGAGATTGGGCCTTGTTTTAACCGTGCCGCGATCACCGAGATGATCTGTTGGCGGAGGGATTTGAAAGATTGTGTTAGCCTAAAATAATCACTCATGATTATGGACCATTCAAGGCAATCGCTGGGATCCACAAAGTCCCTGAGGACGTTAATCATTTCCTCATCTGTCGTTAAGCAACGTTTTGTGATGACGTCATCTACGTTACAGAGGAAAGTATGAACATCCATGCCGGCCGCCTCCCCGGTGAAGTGAGGGTCTTTTATGTCATCATGAATAATTGTGCCCGCTGTAGGAGCAGCGGCAGTTTCGTTCTCAGTCGGCATGATTGCGGGGTCTACTTTAGGCACGCGCTTACCACCGCGCAAAACTGTATAATTAGCCTCGTCAGAATGAGCTATCTGCCCTTCCGCAAGTACTGTCTCCCCCTTTGACAACGCCTCTAGAAGGTCCCGGTCCTTTTTAAACATTAGTTAATGAAACATGTTAGGAACGAGAAGCGGGAACGGGAAAGGGAAAGGGTAAGGGCAGGGGTTCGAAACTAGATAATGGTGAAAAAGAGAAGAAAAAAAACAAGGAAGGGACTCAGCTGAAAAGTACAATAGGTGATGTGCAGGCCGTGAGGAGGTCGGGGGAGGGCGATGGGGAGTAAGTGCTTGCCTGCTGGGTGACGGTGGTGGTCTGCGAAAACAAGACAAACTGAAAAGGAACAACAAAGGCCTAAGTACCTTGTAAAACAGCTTGCCGGCAGGCATTATTCCACATAAAAAGAGAACAGGAAACAAGGGAAAAATATGCCGGAGATTGGGCGGGTAAGGCGTTGGCCGCTCCCTGGGAGGTCTGGGGGGTGAGGGGGTGGGGTTGAGGCTGCGTCAGGGCGTCGCTGGGTCAGCACTTCCCGGTGTGGCGTCGCTGGGCGCCCCCGGCAACCGGTGTACTGTACTGCGCACTCAGTCACGTGAGGCCCTGCATGTGCCTTAGCCTATAGCACGTAGGGCAGGTAGACTTGTCCGTTTGCGGCAGATGGCCCCGCAGCGTTGTGTAGCCGTCGGGTGCAGGTTGTCGGTGCCGTGGGCGACGTCGTTGGGGGTGCCGCCTCACAGTGCGGCTGTAATACTCTACAATAGTTTAATCATACCCCACTTGGAATATGCGGTACAGTTTTGGTCTCCTCACCATGCAAAGGGCATTGCTAAATTAGGTGTTCAGCGTCGGGCAACAAAAATGATCCCTTCCTTGCGCAACAAATCTTACGAAGAAAGGCTTTCCACCCTTAACATTAAACCCTTTCTTGAGAAACGTCGCCTCCGAGGAAAACTGATCGAATGTTTTAAAATACTTAATGGGTTCACGAATGTAGACAGAACAAAATTGTTAATGATCGATGACACTTTGCGAACGAGGAACAATGGCATAAAACTCATATGTAGATAAGTAAATTCAGACTGCACCAAATTTTTATTTACCAACGTTGTAGTGCGAAAACGGAATAAGCTCCCACCTTCGGTGATCCAGTGTAACACGACTGACTCCTTTAAAAACAAGCTCGACCGTCACTTCCTTTAATTTAATATTAACTAGAGTAGAAGTGCAACGTTTTGGAGCCTTCTGTATATTCACTAAGGTTTAAGGACAGACCACCTAGTCTGGACCATGGGGTCTGTGTGGTCTGATTTTCTATGTAAATCTGTGTAAATCTCTCTCTCTCTCTCTCTCTCTCTCTCTCTCTCTCTCTCTCTCTCTCTCTCTCTCTCTCTCTCTCTCTCTCTCTGTGCCCCAGTATACTTGTGTGTGTGTGTGTGTGTGTGTGTGTGTGTGTGTGTGTGTGTGTGTTGGTATACTTGTGTGTGTGTGTGTGTATACCTGGGCATGTGTGTGTGGAGGAGAGAGTGGGCTGGTTGGCAGGTCTCCTACCTCACTTTAGGAGCCGATTAGTGAGTAACTCCGTCCATTTTGCACTGGGGTGTGACTTAATTAGCTAGGAGTGGTTATCTGTCCAGGTGGGTGGATGCTGACCTTGGCTAAGGATCATCCCTCAGGTGGATGGGGCAAGTGTGGTGGGGCCTTGCTACATATAGATAGATAGATAGATGGATAAATGAATAAATACAGATAGATGGATATAGATACATAAATATAAGTATATATTATGTAATAGCCTGTGTAATGCTTGTGCATACTGAAGAAAATACAAGAGCAAATAAAATACTTTTAAAGCACATTTATGCCTTATACATCCTGCACTAATATATCTATAAAATATACGGGATTTATTTGAAAACTACCAAGAACTCCAGTATGTAATAAAGGTTCTATTAATCTCTGGCTAAGATAAGCAAAATATTGTTAATGATTCTTCTTTCTTTTATCTTTATTATTACACACACACACAGAGAGAGAGAGAAAGAGAGAGAGAGAGAGAGAGAGAGAGAGAGAGAGAGAGAGACTAAGGGGGTTGCCAGCTAGCTAGCGAGAGGAGGCTCCCACCCACTGACCACCTGACGTCACCTAATCTGTGCCTGATTTGACCTCCCATTTATTTAGACCTTGTTATATATTATGCCTGTGCGTACCAACACACACGTCATATTACATACTATTTCTCGCCCATATCTTGGCTCAGTGTGTAGTGTTGCGTGTACTCGTGCCCGGCAACCTATTACTTTGATATAAATGGCATAATTAGATTTACGGATACAGTAATTAACACTTCCCGCTGCCAAAATCATCTCCTTTCTCACAGACAGCGCCGCGGGTGGACGCTTAGAGAAACACGAAAGAGGGGAACCAATGGAACGCCTGCCTTTCGTCACATTAGTCGTGGCAGCCAATCACACCAGAGCTACCGCCAAGGTGGTAGGGACCGCCAGTTTGAGTAAGTTATTTGTGGCGGTGGAGGCGGAATTTTTCTTGGGTAAACAGTTATTGAGTACGATTTTGTGGGCTGCAGAAGATTGGCGAGAACACAGTGTTCTCCCCACAGCCATAATCTGCTACACTTGTGGCGGAAGCTGTAATATTAAGTATGCTCTCAAGAGGCGTACGTAAGAGGCGTATACTTACAGACCGCCGCTTCGATAATTATGTAAAGGTCTAAGTTTTGTCTGTACACAGTCTTTCCTATGGTTTCCCGAGAGGTTTTAAGGTTAGTACACGATGCTGTCTACTCATCTCCGTATAATTCATGGTGACTGGTCGTAAATATGTTTATTTTCACCGTGAAATGGCTACATTGTGACGCTGACACAATTTGGCACCTCCACAACAAGTCGTCTTACGGTGAAAAAATCTTCCTCCATGTGAGAAACTTCGTGTATCAGCCTACACAAAAATGAATAGTCAGTATCTCAGAGTAAGCCACAGGAGCCTCCATTTAGTTTTTAACGTTGTTTTTGTCTTTTCAATGTAATATGCAAAAAAGTGAGTTAGTCTATATATGGAATGTTTTTTTTCATTTAGTCGTTGTTTTTCATTATATTTCTTTCATATTCTGGAGTGCATTATTTTCACCGCCCGAGCAGAAAAAAAGTTATAATGAGGTGAGGACAATTTAACGAGCACCGCCTCGGGGCGTCATAATTATATTTTCTTTTCGCGACGCTCCGGGCGGCCGTGTGTGCGGCGGGCCATATCTGTGCACCGCCGCGTCTGTGTCTGCCTGTCTGTCTATCTTTGTGCCTGCCCGTTGGGTGTGTAAAGGCGCGTCCACACCAGGAATCTTTGTATGAAAAAAATGTATCCCAGACGCTGCCCAAGTGTTTCGGTAAACCACTGGGATACATTTGAATGCCCTCGGGAAATATTGTTTCCTGTCCACATCTCAGGGTTGTTCTCAGGATGTCGGTGTGTGCGGAGACTGCTGCAATGGCGTCTGTGTTTTACTTATTATTGCACTCACTGGAGAGCAAGAAGAAGATAAGGAAACGCGTATGGGTGAGGTAGTTTATAGAAAGTTGAGCAATACAGAATGACTTACTTTTGACGGAACCGAGAGTTAATGGAGCAGGGTGTAATTAATTAATAATTTTCTTGAAAGGTCAACCACTAACTTTGAAGAACGATTACGAACGGTGGCTCCCAAAATACCACGAATCGATACCAGGCACAGAAAAGCCATTCCAGCTTCCATCAAGCTGCAGCTATAATCTGACAGGCGCAGATCCTTTTACGAGCCTCATTAACACCTTCGAAATGTCAAAGCTACGCTTCCATACAAATTTTCCTGGTGTGGGCGGTCCTGAGAAACAGTTGGGAGGCATCTGAGATTAAAATTTTGTTTTCCATCCTGGATGGAATACATGAGAAACTTTTGCGCGCTCGTGCGCGCGTATATGCGGGTGTGGGTGTATTTGTATATAGTCACACACACTTTACTTGCTTAAAGTAGACCTTCGAAACGAAGACGACTATCGCTCCACATTAGGTGCGCCGATGACGTCGCTGGTGAGAGCGGAGGCCGAATTCCGAGGCGCAGATACGGCCACATGTCAGGCACGTGACCCTGCTTCCCGCAAACGGAGGTGGAAGGTCCTGCCGCACATGTCGACGGCGCCGCTTTTCCTCTCTATTCCTTATTTTGGCTGCCTCAAGAAGTTTCGTCCTCCCATTGGCAGCAGCACGCGAGGTGGGTGAGGAGGCAGCCATAGTCTCAAGTTGGGTTGGTGAGATGTTGAGTTTTTTAGTGTGATTTTGAGGTGGTCCTTGAACCTCTTCTTCTGCCCCCCTGCGCTCCGCTTGCCCGTCCTTATCTCTCCATAGAACACTTGGTGAGGCAGTCGGCTGGGAGGCATCCGAATTGTGTGGCCAATCCACCGCAGCTGACGACCATAGAGAATGGCCTCCAGACTGGTGCAGCCGGTGCGCGCGTAGATGTCCGAGTGCGTCACTTTGTCCTTCCAGGATAATCCCAATATGCGCTATAAGCAGGTAATATGGAGGACCTCAAGGTTCTTTATGTGGGAGCGACGGGGAGTCCAGGCTTCACAGCCGTAGAGCAAGGTGGAGATGCAGACGGCGTGGTAGACTTTGACCTTAGTTGAAATGGTGAGGAAAAACGCGCTTACTAAGGCGTCCAAAAGCAGACGAAGCCATCCTCAGTCTGTTCTGTATCTCGTCTCCGAGGTCGAGGTTGGAGCTGCGAGGGGAGCCAAGAGAGGTAAAGCGGTCGACATTATTCAAGATACTCCCATCTATTGTGAGAGGTGGTGGTTGGGGGGCGCTGGTGGAAGAAAGTTGGCACATGACCTTAGTCTTGCGGGTGTTGACTTTAAGGCCCATACGATGCTAGCTGGAGGCATAGTCGCACAAATTTATCTGCAGAGCTTCATCAGAGGTTGCAGCGATGGCAGTATCATCAGGTTGAACAGACTGCCGTCAAGTCTGTATTTGATGGCAACGGCGTCGTCTCGATCTATCTTTTCACGCGAGATGAGCGTGACGGCCACGAGGAAGATGTTAAAGAAGACCGGAACGAGCACGCAGCCCTGTTTAACGCCGATGTTTACGATGAATGGTTCAGATACTTCACCTCCAATAGAAACGTGCGCCGACATCCCATCGTGGAGCGACCGCAGTAGTGCGAGGAACTTTGGAGGACAGCCGCATCTGGAGAGGACGCCTCAGAGGAGATCCCTATTAACGGTGTGAAAGGCCTTGGTCAGATCTACGAAGGCCAGGAAGAGATATTTATGCTGCTGCTCCCTTCAAGTTTCTTGCAAACTGTCTGGCTACAAAGACCATGTCGATGGTAGAGCGGTCAGGTCGGAAACCACACTGGGATTCGGGTAGAACGTCGTCCACTACACTCGAGAGAAAACGGTTGAGCATAACCGTTGCGAGAACTTTTCCCGCTACAGAGAGCAGCGAGATTCCGCTGTAGTTCCCGCAGTCGGCTTTGTCGCCTTTCTTTTTATATATTGGCATGATTTTGGCATCTTTCCATTGCTGTGGGAGGTTCTCAGTATCCCAGGCTGTGGTAATAAACTGAAACAGGCGACGTTTGAGCTGGTATCCGCCGCTTTTCCAGATCTCGGCTGGTATGATATCTGGACCTGCAGCCTTATGGTTCTTAAGACTTTGAACTGCGCTGTTGACCGCTGAAAGATGGCAGAGCGTCGAGGTTGGAAAGTAGAGGAAGAACTGGGAGCTCGTCGATGATAGATGGATCCACATGGTTAGTGCTGTTCAAAAGGTGAGACAGGTGTTCTATCAACCTCTCCAAAATACCCTGGCGGTCTTTAATGAGCGTGGATCTGTCGGCAGAACGCACGGGGACGTAGGAGACTGCACGAGGCCCATGAACGGCTTTGATGACGTCATATAAGATACGGGCGTCATTGCGGTCGGCGAAGAGCTGGATTTGCTCTGCCTTCCTGATCCACCAAGCGTTTTCCAAGGCGCGGAGCTCGGACTGAGCACAGGAGCGGAGGTCCGCGTGCCGCTGGCGGAGAGGAACTGATAACGGGTTAGCAAGGCAGGAAGTGGGAGCTGCGTTTTTCTCAGCCAGCAGGGCCCGGATACCCTCCGTGTTCCCATCAAACCAATCCTGATGTCGGCGCTCATTCTGCCCGAGTGCCGTTTTAGCAGCCTCTAAAAGGGCAGTGGATAATTGATTCCAGCATGCCACAGGTGGGGGCTCAGGGATGTCATCGAGCCTGGCAGCAATCTCTTGGTGGAG
This sequence comes from Eriocheir sinensis, assembly GCF_024679095.1. Lineage (NCBI taxonomy): Eukaryota > Metazoa > Arthropoda > Malacostraca > Decapoda > Varunidae > Eriocheir > Eriocheir sinensis. The sequence continues at coordinate 844,182 of NW_026111510.1, read as the reverse complement.
GACATACAGCTTAACTGGATCACTGAATGCATTGCGGTTGATGCTCTTCTTTGGGTCGGATTTTTGTATGGGAGGTCGAATGCGTAGCCGTAGGAGGGATCTGACGAGACGATGATCGTTCCAGCATCCAGCGCCCCTCATGGCACGCGTGATGGATACGTCACACACGACGGAGCTCCGGACTACCACGTAGTCCAGCAAGTGCCAGTGACGAGGTCACACACACACACACACACACACACACACACACACACACACACACGCACACACAGATCGACGCTAAAGTGCACTTGCTCATGTCGGGAGGGTACCTGCTGGCGATTACGATTCCAACACTTGATCAGTCCGTGGTGAAGTACACACGTACATTCTCTCAATGCAAGATGGCGCCACTATAAACACTCGCCTGCGCCAGAACGAGCTGGGCCGACCATCAGGCCCCACCTGGAAAAAGCGTTGGGCCGACCATCAGGCCCCACCGGGAAGATGATCCGGAACCGGTGGTGCCACTTGTCCCGACTCCAGCCATACAGTTTGACGCCCGGTTGATCCCAGAGTACGATGGTACAACGGACGTTGTGGAGTGGCTGACGCGGGCGGAGATGTTGTGCCACCTTCGGGGCGTCGTGCTCGAATCCGTGCTGCCGCTGCGCCTGACAGGTGGGTCAATCGCCGTCTGGTCACAACTACCGATTTACACCCGTGGTTCATTGGCAGCCATGCGCGATGCTCTGTACGCGGCATTCGCATTGGATCAGTACGCGGCATACGAGGCCTTCACTGCGCGCAGGCTTCGACCAAGTGAATCAGCAGACGTCTTCCTGGCTGACCTCAGGCGGCTGTCGACCTTGTTCGGAGGCATCCCTGAACGTGCCCTGACGTGTGCGTTTGTGGCTGGGTTGCCAGAAGATGTTCGTCGCACTATCCGTGCTGGATCTAGAGACGAAGGACTCGACCAAACCAGTGTAGTGGCCAGGGCTCGCGCTGTTCTTTGTGATGCGCGTACGATGGCGGTTGGAGTGTCGTCACAAGGTTGCTCAACGGTAACACAGAAGAGCCAGTCGTCAACACCATCGCCAGCCCAGCCACTCGCACAACCGTCGCGGGGAACACGGTGGCCGCGCCGTTGCTGGAGCTGTGGCCAGACGGGACATCTTGCAGCTACGTGCCCGCAGAAGGGAAACGACGCCGGAGGGGGCGCATCAGCGCCAGCGTCCTCTCCCTGACATCAGTAAGTGGTGTTCTTCCGGTGGTACAACTGCTGGTCGACAGCCCGTGGTGCCGAGCCCTGGTCGACACTGGGTGTACAGACAACATCGTGCACACTCAGTGTTGCGCCCAGTGGCAACCACAGACGACCAACATCACCACCATTAGCGGGGACTCATTCCAGTGCGTCGGGGCCGGCAGAGTGACGTTGGAGACCCCTACTGGCCAGCGTGCTCAGGTGTGTGCCCTGGTGGCGGGCGAGAAGCCTCAAGGCGTGGACGTTGTATACATAGGAAGAACAGACACCAGAAGACCTATCGGTCTATGACGAGGGTGTCTGTTTACTACCGGTACTACTAGTAAGCTACGTGTGGTAGGACAGGACAGAATAGATGAAGGCTCCTCCCCACCCACCTTTCCCTCCGGCAACGTGCCGGCAGGAAATAGTTAGAAGAGAACACCATGTACCTTTAAGGAAGAAAGGGCCATGGAAATTTTACAGTAAAGAGATAAATAAGAGGAACTTACTACCCTTAACTTACACTACTGGTAACCTAAGGGGTGGGGGAAAATGACTTCATTACATAAGAACATAAGAACATAAAAATACAGGGAGGCTGGAAGAGGCCGAGTGGCCTACACAGGGCAGCCCCAGAATCCCCCCTAATACTCACGATGGGTGATGTGTATTTTCAGGGGCACAGGTGGAGGCTTGATCCTCGTTTTACCGGCGGTACTAGGCACGGCACCAGTAACCTGTCACCTCACTGCACCCACACCTCACTCCACCTGTCATGCGGACATTAACTGTTGCTTTACTCTATTGTTGACTTTCGCTACTTGCAATCTAGGTTGTGGGGGATAATTATATGAATATAGATTGAGGTCTTGCTGTATTCTGTCTGAAAACATGCGAAAAAGGGTCAGTATAATCTTATATCCCTGAAGTACTTATCCAAAGAAGACTTAAAGCTATTGATACTCTGTGCGCTAACTACTGACGGTGGGAGTCCATTCCAGTGATCGACGACTCTGTTAATGAAAAAACTTATTTACACCAAAAATTTATGTACACCAATGTGTAACATTGATTTCCCTTTAACTTCATACCGTTGCTGCGTGTTCTTGTGTTGGTGTCTCTCTGAAATAGACTATCCGGGTTAATGTTGTCGAATCCATTAAGGATTTTGAACACTTCAATTAAGCCCCCTCTTATCCGTCGCTTTTTTAGGGAAAACATATATAAACGCTTTAGACGTTCGTCATATGGCAAGTTTCGGAGCGCTGGAATTTGTTTGGTTGTTCGTCGCTGTATCTTTTCTAGCAAAACTTGATCTTTGATATACTTCGGTGACCAGAACTGAACGGCGTATTCTAGGTGTGGTCTTACAAATGCTAAATATAATATCTTCATAAGTTCGGGTGATTTATAATCAAAGTTTCTTGAGATTAATCCCAACATCATATTGGCTTTTTTATTCGCTGCAGAACATTGATCACTCATTTTAAGAGTGTTACTGATAATGACACCAAGATGCTTTTCTTGTTTTAAGGCAAGGCACAACAGCTGGAATGATAAAATTGGGTCAAAAATTCAAATTACGTTTTAATACATATTTACATGGCAAAAGTATCTAAGAGTTATTGTGTGGTGGGTAAATATCTCAAAACACATGGCAACCATGTTTAAAGGGCCGCCAGGCGCCAGCCATTAAACGCCCGGCCGTATTTTTACTCTTATTGTACAGGGAGTTTTGCTTCGTTTTCCCGTGCTTATGCGCTGTGGTTTACGCCGATTTGGCTTCTCTGTACAGTTGAGATGGGGGGTTTACCCCTCCTTCCTCCCTCCTCCACCCACGGCCAAGTTCCTCCACCCTCCCACCAGCACCATGGCGTTTCAGTTGACACGCATGATTGACAGAAGGAGGTTGTTCGCGTCTGCGCTCCTGCCATCGAGTGTGTCGCCGTTGTTTCACGCGCTCTACAGCTTTCCTGTGGCCATATTCAAGCTTCTACCATTACTGCAGCAATGCCCCGAAGCAAGAAGGAGAAGTTGAGGCTAAAGAAGCTTACAGAAGCTCGATTGAGGATCATGAAAGAGCGAGGTGCAGCAGGTGGGCCCGGCTCGAGGCTAGGAGAGAGCCTGCCAGCCACACCACCACCACCACCACCACCACTACCTCAACAAGCGAGCTCAACACCTATTTCGTCACGCTCAAGTTTTAAACTTGAACATGTACCTGAAATAGAGGTGACTGAAACACCTCAAAGAAGATACCGGGTAATCGACATGGACAACCTGTTGCAGTGGGCGAGGAGTTTTGCCAGGTGTCAGTGTGGCGGGAAAATGCACGTACAAGAGGATGATCGCCACAAGGGGAATGTCACGTACCTCGTCTCCACATGCAGTGCTTGTGATAAGGAGTCCCGAATGTGTACTTCTACTGGTGGTGTCACAAGGGCGACTGCAGAGCAAGAGGCGTGTCCCTATGATGTTCATACTCGTTTGGTGAAGGCGACACTGAACTCCTCAAGTGGTTATATTGGACTTCGCGAGTTGGGTAAATCTCTGAACACTTCTATGCTATCTGCAACAAGGTACGATATGATAGCTAAGAAGATATACGAGGACACGATTGAGAAGTTGGAAGCTATGATGGGAAAAACTCGGTCTGCACTGCATGAGAAGTTGGAAAAGGAAGGTGACAAAAATGACGTGAAGAAAATTCGTGTGTCCTGCGACGGAAGCTGGTCTAAGCGTGGATTTACCTCTATGTATGGATTCGTCTCCGTCATCGAAGTGACAACCGGCTGGGTGATTGACTTTGTAGTACTGAGCAAGTATTGTAAGGTGTGCTCGATGTAAGGGAGGGGGAAGACGCCCCCTGATCACGAGTGTACTAAGAACTTCGATGGCAGCTCTCCAGCTATGGAGATGGAGGGGTGGAAGTTGCTGTGGCAAAGATCTATAAACAAGTGCAAGTTTAGATACGAAGAGGTAGTCTCGGATGGCGACTCTAAGGGCATTGCAGCTGTACAAAAACTTCAGATCTATGAGGTGACGAAGTTCGAGTGCACGAATCACGTTGCCAAGAGAATTGGAACTGCTCTTAGATCTGTCAAGACTGCGAAGAAGCTAGGAGGAAAAAAAGAAGGTTCACTTACTTTGGCCAAGATCACCAGACTCGCTAATTACTTTGGGAAGGCAATAAAGCAAGAAACAACCGTCGAGGACATGAAGAATAGTATCTACGCCACCCTCAAGCATTGCGTGAGTACAGATGCAACACCACGTCATGGTCAATGCCCTGATGGCAGGAGGTCATGGTGTTTCTACAAACGTGCCATTGCTACCAATCAGAAGATCCCGAAACACACAGATAAAATGAAGACTTACCTTAGACCTGCTGTCATGTCTCAAATTTTGCCCATATATCAGAGGATTGTCACACCTGAACTCTTGGAGAAGTGTAAAGGGGAAACGCAAAATTCTAGTGAGTGCCTTCATAGCGTGATTTGGAATGAACTGCCCAAAACTAAGTTTTTTTCACTGAACAGGATGAAGTATTCTATATACAGGTGTGTGGTTCAGTTCAACCACGGGTCCGCCGCACTCTCCAAGGCACTTGGTGACTCATCATTGATGTCAAGCATACGTACAGACACCAAGAGGAAGCGGGGATCAATCAGGGCCGAGGAGAAGAAGAAAGAAATAAAGGAGAAGAAAATAAAGAAGATACAAGAAGAAGAAGACAAGAAAGAGGCGGAGGGAGAAACGTACGGCGCTGGGATAGCCCCAGTGTGACGACGCAGGTGTAAACCTGTTTGGTGAGCAGTTTCATTGAGCTCGGGGAAGCGCTCGTTGCTGGTAAAACAAAACCCCTGAGCAATGATATGACTCTGTGATGACACCCCAGCAATGAGGTAATCAAGATATTACCGGCAAAAGCGCAAGAAGAGACCACTAATATAAGGTAAGTGAAGTGGGGAGAGAGCGGCAACTTTAAACGCGTTTTACTGGAAACGTCAAAAAACAACTTCAATGCGTAGCAGTGCACAGAAAATTTCATGGATCTGAATATAATTCACCACACTTATAGAGTTTGGGTGTGTCTACATTATTGTGTGGTCTTTTTTGGAAATAATTAAAAATAATGGTTTTGGAGAGTTATATAGCGGAAAAAAAGTGACGTCATCATTTCCATAAAAATGCGACAGTGGTTTCTCACGGACTTTAACGAATTAAGCAAAATCACCACACATAAATGTTAACATGTTATTCAGCTACTTCCATGCCAAATTTGGTACCTCTAGAACGAAAATTACTAATATTCGTTATTTTTTTACGTATTGACATCATGAAGTCACGATGTCATCAACTAAAATTTTCTACCTATTACCAAATTATCAGAAAATTAATGATACGCACATTGAAAAAGGTTTGAAACAAAAATATTGAGAACCTTTTTTTTATATAAATATTTTTTACCCAGCTGTTGTGCCTTGCCGCTGAGCTCATGTCCTTGAATCTGATATTTAAAGTTAGGATTTTTTTCAACTATGTGCATTACTTTACATTTATCTACGTTAAAACTCATTTGCCATATTTCGCTCCAGTCGGCAAGTCTTATTAAGTCTGATTGAATGTTCTCGCAACTTTGACTGTTCATTACCGTACCTCCTAGTTTGGTGTCGTCGGCGAATTTGGCTACTTTTGATAGGATATCAGTTTCTAAGTCGTTCACGTAAATTATGAATAGTGTTGGCCCCAGGACCGAACCTTGGGGCACGCCACTGGTGACGGGTTGCCAATCCGATGCTTCACCATTAAGAACTACACGTTGTTCTCTGTTGGTGAGCCAGTCATGAATCCACGCACATAGATGGTCGTTAATACCGTGGGAACGCAGGTTTGAAATAAGCCTAACGTGAGGAACTTTATCAAACGCTTTCTGAAAATCTAGGTAAATTACGTCATATGGGCTTCGGGCGTCCCAACATGTATAAACATCGTTGAAAAAGGTTAATAGGTTGGTAAGGCAAGACCGATTACTACGAAATCCATGCTGACTATCAGTTATCAAATCATTTGTTTCAAGGGAAGTGATCATTTTATCCCTGATCATTTTTTCGAATAGTTTAATTAGGACAGACGTGAGGCTGATAGGACGATAATTACTGGCTTGTTTTTTGTCTCCTTTTTTTAAAGATCGGGGTAATATTGGCCTTTTTCCACTCGAGAGGCACACTGGCCTGGGCTAATGACTTGTTGAATATTAATGTTAAGGGTAATTCTAGCTGTTGACTACATTCTCTCAATACACGAGGATATAAATTATCATTGTGCTTGGCATCGCAGTCATCTCGGCACTTGGTGGCGTTGTTTGAAGTCTTCGTCAGAAGTTTAATTCTCCGGCACAAGGAAGCTGTGTGGGGCCGCGTCCGCGGCGCCGTTGGTGGTGGAGGCGCTAAACTTCGGCGTGCAGTTCATGGAAGTGGACGAAAGGAGCAGCACCCGACTGCTTGCGCAATGTGGTAGCACAGTACAACGTGTCCCCATCCATGCATAAGGAGTTCGACGGCGAGTTGGATGCGTGGATCAGAAACGGCTGGCTGATGCCTCACGACGAAGAGCAGCATGGGGCACCACGAGGGCTCGTGCCACTCATGGCAGCTCGCCAGAACAACGGCGGCAAGGTGCGGCCTGTCCTTGACTATCGTGAACTTAACGACCACGTGATCGCCTTCACGGCTGACAGTGACGTGTGTGCCGATCAGCTGCGGAAGTGGCGTCGTCACGGATTGAATGTGGCTGTACTCGATCTCAGAAAGGCTTATTTGCAAATGAGTGTTGGCCGGCAGCTGTGGCCGTTTCAAACAGTGATAGTGCGCGGTCAACGGTACTGTCTGACGCGTCTTGGATTCGAGCTCAGCATAGCACCGATGGTCATGAAAGCCGTCAAGACCATTCTGGCTCAGGACCCGGAGATCGAGTGAGCTGTTCTGCCATACGTGGATGACCTGCTGGTGGATGAGGCCACGTCAGTGCAGAGAAGGTTTCTGCACATTTTGCGTCCTTCGGGCTGGAGTGCAAGCAGCCTAACCGCGCAGTCGACGGGGCACGGTTGCTGGGCTTGCACGTGCAGTCCGCCGGTGGCCAGTTGCTGTGGACCCGCGACAACCCGACTTGCTCCCCACCCACAAGAGTGACGCGCCGTACTGTGTTCCCGTGGTGCGGACGGTTGATTGCACACCTGCCCGTTGGTGGCTGGCTTAGACCAGCAGCCGCATGGTTGAAACGCCGGGTGAATGCAGTGACTGGCGGTTGGGACGACGTTGTGCAAGACGACTCTGTGTAGGCAGATGGAGTGTGTGGCAGCGCGGCTGGTCAGAGACTTGGGCCAACCCAGCACATCTAGTATCCCAACTGTCATTCCCCGGGTACGAAAGCTTCCACAAAAATCGAAAGCACAAGAAAGAACATAAGAACATAAGCATGTAAGAGTCTGCAAGAGGCCGGTAGGCCTGTACTAGGCAGCTACTTTGAACCTAGGCTCCCGAGTATCTAACCCCACCTGATATCGCTGTCCATGAATTTATCTAATCTATTTTTTAATATGACAATTGTATTGGCACTCACCACATGACTGCTAAGCCTATTCCACTCATCCACCACTCTGTTAGTAAACCAATTTTTGCCTATGTCCCTGTTGAATCTGAGTTTATCCAGTTTTAACCCATTACTTCGAGTCCTACTAAGTTCTCTTACCAACAAAACCTTATGAATATCCCCCTTATTAAAGCCCTTCATCCATTTATAAACCTAGATCATGTCTCCACGCACCCGTGTAACTGTCTAACACGATAGGGTGGGTGCTTCTAAACTTTTGTATTGCGAATAAGGCTGCCTGTGAGACGGAGTAGACAGTAAACCTATCGACAGGCAAAGTGAAGATGGTTCGAATGGCTAAAAGAATAGCAGATAGTTCTGCAGTAAAAATTGAGGCTAGTGCAGGTAAGTTTCCAGAACATAAAAAGTCTGGAAAGACAGCTCCAAATCCAACGCCAGCATCGGATTTGGAGCCTTCCGTATATACTGGTACAGATGTGATGTGACTAGCGTTTGGGACAGGAACAGCTGTCGAGTAGTTCCCGCTGAGATGCTTGCTTTGTTAAGGTTGAAGTACCGGCAGAAATGTATAGTTGGGAACTCCCATGGTGTGATGGGGGGTATCTGAAGAGCTACTGTTGGGAAGTACGGTAGTGAGAGGTCCCCAATGGTTTTCTTGACAAGGAGCCCAAAGGGGCGGGGTAAGAGAGGCTTGTTTCTGTATAAAATATCTTCATTGATGTCTATGACAATGGTGTAGGCAGGGTTGTAATCTGTCCAAATATTTAATAAGAAGTTCGTATCTCTGCAAGTCTAAAAGTGGCACTCCTGCGTCGACTAAAAGACTTGATATAGGGGATGATCTAAAAGCACCGATTGACAATCGAACTACAGCGTGATGAACTGCATCAAGTGTGCGGAGGTGGGCGGTTGTTGCCGATGTGTATACTTCGCAGCCATAGGATAGTCTTGACCCCGATGAGTGCCTGGTAGAGGCGTAGGAATAAAGTGCGTTCAGCGACCCATGAAGTGCATGACAGAACATGGAAGAGATCGAGGGATCTCATGCACTTTGTTTTTAAGGTTTTTAGGTGTGGAAGCCATGTGAGGCGCCTGTCAAAAGTGAGTCCCAAGAACATGTGTTCTTCCACAAAAGGTAGACGTAAACCGCAGATGATGAGATCAGGGTCTGGATGGTGGCCTCTCAGGCGGCAAAAGTGCATGGCAACCGATTTAGATGGTGAGAATCGGAAGCCATGATTATCTGCCCATCTTGATATTCTGTGGATGGCATGTTGGAGTCTTCGCTCCGCGGTGGACACCCGAGACGCTGAGTACCAGATTGCCAGGTCGTCGACATAGACCGTCTTGGAGACTGGCCCAACTCTCAGAAGTCTTATGGACCTGATGGAGTGCCTCATATTGTCCTTAAGAGAGCAAGAAGATCGCCAGCAGGACGCCCCTTGCGAGACCCATTCTGCTTACTCTGTCAAACTGTTCTCTCCGTTGGGCTCCTCCGATCACAATCTTATTTCTGCATCCTGTCCTATCGTTCCTGTACACCCTCTGGACCCACCTAAGAGGTGATGCTTCTGGCATTTTGCTTCAGCTCGGTGGGACGACCTGAGGATGTACTTTCCCGATTTCCCGTGGAATGATTACTGCTTCCAGGATAGAGACCCCTCTGTGTGTGCCCAGCGCATCACAGAGGTGATTGTCTCAGGAATGGAGGCATACATTCCACATACCTTCTCTACTCCCCATGCTAAAAAGCCTTGGTTCAATCACGCTTGTTCTCGTGCTCTCAAAGCTGGAGAGGCAGTTCACAAAATGTACCAGAGTCTTCAAACTCCCACTAACCATGACCTTTACATTTCCGCCCGGAATCGTGCCAAATCTATTCTTCGACTAACCAAAAACTCCTTTATCCATAGCAAATGTCAACACCTTGCTTTCTCTAATTCTTCCAGAGACTTCTGGCACTTAGCCAAAAATATCTCCTCCAATTTCACTATTTCCTCTTTCCCGCCTCTTCTTAATCCAGACGGCAGCACTGCCGTCTCTTCTATATCTAAGGCTGAACTCTTCACTCAAACTTTCTGTAACAACTCAACACTGGACGATTCTAGGCATATTCCTCTTACTCATCCCCCCTCCGACTCATTTATGCCTGTCTTTAAGATTCTTCCTAATGATGTTTTCTATGCCCTCTCTGGCCTCAACTCTCAAAAGTCTTCTGGACCTGATGGAGTGCCTCATATTGTCCTTAAGAGAGCAAGAAGATCGCCAGCAGGACGCCCCTTGCGAGACCCATACTGGCGACCAGATAGGAGGTTAGAAGTGGAAAGGTGCTTTTGAATCTTCCGGTTAAGGGTTGATTCAAAAGCTTTAGATAGACAGGAAAGTAAAGCTATAGGGCGGTAGTTTGAGGGATTGGAACGGTCACCCTTCTTAGGCACAGGCTGTACAAAGGCATACTCCCAGTATGAAGGAAAGGTAGATGTTGATAGGCAGAGACGAAAGAGTTTGACCAGGCAGGGTGTCAGCACGAAAACGCAGTTTTTAAGGACAATAGGAGGCACTCCATCAGGTCCATAAGCCTTCTGAGAGCTGAGGCCAGAGAGGGCATAGAAAACATCATTTGGAAGAATCTTAATAACAAACATAAAGGAGTCAGAGGGGGGATGAGTAGGAGGAATATGCCAAGAATCGTCCAGGTGGGAGTTCTTACAGAAAGTTTGAGCGAAGAGTTCAGCCTTAGAGACAGATGAGAAGGCAGTGCTGCCGTCAGGGTTAAGGAGAGGAGGGAAAGAGGAAGAAGTGAAATTGGAGGAGATATTTTTGGCTAGAAGCCAGAAGTCACGGGAAGAATTAGAAAAAGCAAGGTGTTGACGTTTTCTATTGGTAAAATAAGCTTTGGTATGTCGGATAATAGATTTGGCACGATTCCGGGCTGAAATGTAAAGGTCAGAGTTAGCGTGAGTTCGGAGTCTCTGGAACCTTTTGTGAGCTGCCTCTCTATCTTTAATAGCACGAGAACAAGCATGATTAAACCAAGGCTTTTTAGCATGAGGAGTAGAGAAAGAACGAGGAATGTATGCCTCCATTCCAGAGATAATCACCTCTGAGATGCCCCTAGAGCACTGAACTTGGGTCCATTGCACCCACCGATAGTGACATCGTGCGCATGCGCACTGTTCCTGAGGAGATAGGCGGCTGAGCTGCAGTATACCTTCAGTTTACCTAGTGAGCTGATTGAGGTAGGTCACCCTTCTCCAATGCCGTTGTTGTTTTCCAGACCAGAACTTAGTTCGGGTTTATTACACCCAGTTCAGTGATACTTTTAGGAAGATTTTGTTGGGTGTACTGGACCCAAGTTCAGTGATAGCGATTCAGTACAAAGATAATAAGTGACTGTGTAGTGATATACATCGTCTATATGAGGTTATACTTTGAGATAGTTTTTGTGTGACAACATACTTTTCTTTGTTAAGGGGTTTTCCAGTTTTTATTCAAAGGTAAGTTATTGACAAGGCTTATTGATACAAATCTTTCTTTTTAGGCTGTAATAAGTGTTTTATGTGTAGTGAACAAAATGTGTATGTTTATGTAAAGTGAACAAATAAAGGATAGATTTTTGTGATGTGTTTCAGGCTTGGCAATATGGCGAAGAAAGGTCTGAGCGATGATGATATTGTTCAGTGCATATTCAATGAAGAAAGTGATGATGAACTCGACAGTGTGGAAGGTGAAGATATTTACGATAGTGATTTAGACAAGGAGTTTGAAGTCCATCCAGAAGAACTGCAAATGAATTCAACAACTGACTCGGAAGAAGAGGATGTGGCTCCTCGCCGCCGCAAGATAACCAAACAAGCGGGTGGGAGGCCAAAGAAACGGAAGCATCTCCCCCCAATCATTTCTTCTTCTGCTTCATTTCCTGCTGCCACCCCTGCTGCCACCTCTGCTGCTACTCCTGATGCTTGCCGGCGACGACCTGTCCACCGTGATGACTTGCTGGTGAACTTCGGCACTGCTACTGTGAAAAGTGCGTCAGGCTATGTTTGGCACACTCGGCCTCAGGTAGCAGCCACAACAAGGACACCAGCACGAAATTTATTACCATCATTTACGCCTGGACCCACACAAACAGCATCCCAGTCCAAGACACCTGTTGAATGCTTCAAGCTGTTTGTGACAGATGCACTGGTGGACATAATTGTTCAATTCACAAACCAGAAAATTTAAGTTGTTGCTAGGCAGTACCAGAGGCAGACAGCTACAGTACAGCCAACCAATGCCGCTGAGATCCGTGCCTTGATTGGTATCTTGGTCTTCAGTGGTTACAGGAAGGATAACCACCTTAATACCAAAGAGATGTGGTGCCCAGTAGCAGGGACAAATTTCTACAAGGCCGCAATGTCTGAGGTACGATTCAACTTCCTTCTCTTCTGCCTCAGATTTGATGACGTGGCCACGCGAGAGGAGAGGCGCACCACCGACAAATTTGCGCCAATTAGAGATGTGTGGGACAAGTTCATGACGTACTGTGAGGAAAATTACACACCCCACGAAAACCTCACAGTGGATGAACAATTGCTGGCTTTTAGGGGCAAATGCCCCTTCAGGATGTACATACAAAACAAACCAGCAAAATATGGCATCAAGATTGTTATGGTGAATGATGTGGCCAGCAAGTACATGCTCAAAGGTATACCCTATCTGGGGAAACATGGTACAACACCTAGATTTGGATTGCAACTCGGCCACCAGTTCACCAAAGACCTCACACAAGCCTACTGTAACACCAACAGAAACATAACAACGGACAATTGGTTCACATCTGTGCCTCTCCTACAGGACATGTTGAGCCAAGGAATGACTGGTGGGGACAGTTAAGGCCAACAAACGTGAAATTCCGGAATGTATACGGAAGAAAGATACACGCACACCTGGAAGTTCTGCTTTTCTTTACACTAAAGACATGACAGTCGTATCCCATTTACCTAAAACAAAAACAGCAAAGAAAAATGTGTTACTGCTGTCAAGTATGCACACACAGGGGAATGTGAATCCAGTAAACGGTAAGCCTGAAATAATAGAATATTACAATGAGACAAAAGGAGGCGTTGACACATTTGACCAAATGTGTGCTACTTACAGTTGTAGCAGGAAAACTAACAGGTGGCCAATGTGTGTGTTTTTTGGGATACTCAATATGTCTGTCATCAATTCATGGATAATATACAAAAGCAACAACAGTGACACAGACGGGGCAATAAGGAATCGAAGAAAATACATGCATGACTTGGCGTTGGAACTCATAAAGCCCTCTGCTTACGAACGAATGATGACTCCAACTCAACATCGCCTGGTCAAGAATGCAATCAGGCAGGTGTGTTCTATCAACATTCCCCATGGAGCAGCTCTGGGTACAGCAACATCGGCCGCTGAACAAAAGCAACCCCCGAAACGGTGCAGGAAGTGTGACACCAAAGCAGACAAAAAGACACGCTTTAGGTGTTACGTCTGCCAAGACCATGTCTGCATGAACCATTACATTCCTATTTGCTATGACTGTGTCTGAGTCTAAGGTAAATAATAATTTTGAAATTTTGTTTTCCATGTGGTTTTGTAAAATAGTTTTTGTTTCATTTCATTAGCCACCACTATCTCATAACTACTGATTAGTGGAATATAATTGGAAGTTTCCTGATCATTGAGAGTAGGTTGCACGGGATAGGTACCAGTGGTGTGAGGATCCTGTGTGTGAGGGTTCATAGTCTCTATTGTATATAAGTCAACAATTAAATATAGTTTCAAAAGGTTAGATAACTGGAAAACAACATTTTAGTGAAAAATTAGACAGTTTTGTTGAAAAAAAACATATTTTTCTCACTCTCTTCTCTGACGGATGTGATTTTTTTAGGAAATGGAGACCACATAAGATGAAATCCCAACATCTTCGGAGCATTCTGTTGAAGTTTCGGCAAAATCTAAGGAGCCGTTTTATTTTGGCAGAATTTTTATGTAAAATTTTAATATTTTTTCGTTTTTTTACCCGCATACTTTATAAATTTTGTTTAATCAGTTATGAATAAATAAGACCTCTGAACATGTATAATATCTTATAAAAGACCTAAACTACATGTCTACATAATATTATTAATGAATATGAATATTTACTATTTTTTCCTTAATTTCCAAAAATGGGTCCAATGGACCCATGTTCAGTGTAACTGTGACCAGAATTCAAGTTCAGTGCTCTAGGGTTAATAGCACGAGAACAAGCATGATTAAACCAAGGCTTTTTAGCATGAGGAGTAGAGAAAGAACGAGGAATGTATGCCTCCATTCCAGAGATAATCACCTCTGAGATGCGCTGTGCACACACAGAGGGGTCTCTCTCCTGGAAGCAGTAATCATTCCACGGGAAATCGGAAAAGTACATCCTCAGGTCGTCCCACCGAGCTGAAGCAATATGCCAGAAGCATCGCATCTTCGGTGGGTCCAGAGGATGTACAGGAGCGATAGGACAGGATACAGAAATAAGGTTATGATCGGAGGAACCCAACGGAGAGAACAGTTTGACAGAGTAAGCAGAAGGATTAGAGGTAAGGAAAAGGTCTAGAATATTGGGCCTGTCTCCAAGACGGTCGGGAATACGAGTAGGGTGCTGAACCAACTGCTCTAGGTCGTTGAGGAGAGCAAAGTTGTAGGCTTGTTCACCAGGCTGGTGAGTAAAAGAGGATGAAAGCCAAAGCTGGTGGTGAACATTGAATTATCCAAAGATGGAGATTTCAGCGAAGGGAGAGTGAGTCAAGATGTGGACTGCTCTGTTGAACTTGCTAACTGCATTCCTCCCCCACTCCCGCGGCCCCGCTGCACACGACTTTCTACTCATGCTCATCCCTATACTGTCCAAACCCCTTATGTAAAAGTTAACCAGCATCTTCACTCTTTCATCCCTCACGCTGGTAAACTCTGGAACAATCTTCCTTCATCTGTATTTCCTCCTGCCTACGACTGGAACTCTTGTAACGGTGTACCGGGGGGCGTTTAAAGGCGTTGATTAAGACTTCAGCTTCCTTAAGGCGAATATATTCTTAGCCTATAAGTACAGGAGCGTCGGAGCGAGAGCGACTGCCGTTGTGTGTCAGTCGGACTCTCGTGAAGGAGTGACGAGTTACAGATTGGAAAATAATGAAGTTACAATTGGTCACGTATGTCAAGGTGACCTCCACGCATGATGAAATGCTTTGTATACAAACTGAGACGGTAAACACTGACGGACGACATTCCTATAAGGTGGCGTGATATATCTGTCGTGGGTTTTTTCCATTGACAATTGTATGCCTAATTCGTGGTGATATTAAATAATAACAATAACAATAATACATTGATATCCTACTATAACACTGCTCGGTCACCTTCCAGTGATCGCGACCTCGCGATTTACAAAAATCTAACTAGCAGTCTAGCTACCCTTATCATACATAGTGGGATCATGTTAAGCAGAATGCATATGATACAATTACATTAAAACACTGGCTATGTAAGAACAGATGTGTAGTCATAATATAAATAGTGAGAGGTAAAACACAACGTGTGTGACGTGAATCGTAATAAATATCTCAAAAGATAAAAATAAGGACACATGTAGAAGTATCCATCAACAGGCATAGTTACAGACAATGAAACGTTCATATAGCACCTAAAAAAAATACAGTAGTGAAACATAGTACAATGTTAAGTATAGGAGCAGGGGAATGCCAGTTTTCTGTCATTTGACTTGCTTGAGAAAAGGAAAAACTACCTTGCCAGTGGCCTCCCTGCACCCAATCGCCGTGTCTGCACAACCAAATAATCGTGCAGGACAGGTAGCACATGACGACGTGACTGACGAACATCAGAAACATTAGTACAAAAATTCCAGGGTACAAGTAGGGGGGATGCAAGTATTAAGAACATAAGAACGTAGGAGTCTACAAGAGGCCGGTAGGCCTGTACGAGGCAGCTCCTTTGACCCTAAGCTCCCGTGTATCTAACCCCACTTAATATCGCTGTCCATGAATTTATCTAATCTATTTTTGAATGTGACAATTGTATTGGCACTCACCACATGACTGCTAAGCCTATTCCAATCATCCACCACCCTGTTAGTAAACTAATTTTTGCCTATGTCCCTGTTGAATCTGAATTTATCCAGTTTAAACCCATTACTTCGTGTCCTACCCGGTTCTCTTACCAACAAAACCTTATGAATATCTCCCTTATTAAAGCCCTTCATCCATTTATAAACCTCGATCATGTCTCCACGCACCCTTCGCCTTTCTAGAGAATGCAAGTTTAACTGTTTGAGTCTTTCCTCGTATGGCAAGTTTCTCAACCCCTGAATCATCTTAGTCATCCTCCTCTGCACCGATTCTAACATTTTGATATCCATTCTATAGTAAGGTGACCAGAACTGAACCGCATAGTCAAGATGAGGTCTAACTAATGCTAAATATAGTTTGAGGAAGACTTCGGGGCTTCTGTTGCTTACCTCCTTGAAATAAATCCCAGTACCCTATTAGCTCGATTTCTAGCTTGAATGCATTGTGCCCTTGGACGGAGATCAGAGCTCACTAAGACCCCTAAATCCCTCTCGCACCCAGACCTGCTTATGAGAGTGTCATTTAAGCAATACTTATGTGAGGGGTTGTTCCTACCTACACTCAGAATACTGCACTTCCCTACATTGAACTCCATCTGCCACTTATCCGCCCAGTCATTCAATCTGTTGAGTTCACCTTGGAGAATACTAGCGTCCTGATCCGACTCAATTACTCTACCGATCTTAGTATCATCTGCAAATTTACTAACATCACTACTAATTCCTGTGTCTAAGTCATTGATATAAATAATAAACATAAGTGGACCTAATACCGAACCTTGTTGGACCCCACTCGTAACACATCCCCAGTCAGATATTTTACCATTAATTTGCACTCTTTGCTTCCTATTGCTAAGCCACGCCTTGACCCAGTTCAAAACTTTACCCTCTACATTCAGGCAGCGTTTCCTCCAGGGTTTCTGCAAACTCTGTTACGTTTGCGAAAGATAATGAATTAAGGGAATCAGTCACATAAGAGATGCTGGAGATATAATGTAGACCCTGAAAGTTCTTATGGAAAACAGGTGTAGGTGGTAGCTGTTTGTAAGGGCACAGGGAAAGAGCGTCAGACACGTTCACCCGGGTGAGGCCGTCTCCTTGCAATATTGCAAGAGTGAGTAGCTACCCGTTGAATACAGAGCGAAATCCTTCGCGATTAGAACAAGAGACGGGGTCGTGTCCAGGACTAACACCCTGTCCTTAGCGGAAAAGGGAAACGGGACAATTTCGTGTGCCGTCTGAAACGGAACATGCATGATTATGGCATCGGGGGTGAGGCTGGATTCAATCAAGGGGTAAAAATATTGACTCATGCCTGGGTTGAATAAAGGTTAGAGACTATAATTTTCATACCCGAATGGATAGTCGTTCTCAAATCGTGTAGAGGGAACAAGGCAGGTGTGACTCTACCGTGCGCTGCATCAACCATGTTGCTAATAACCTGCTGATTTGCCGTTGCGACAGAATTAATGACGTTTTCCAATACATGCAAGGCCTGATCTAGGAGGAGAAATTGATTCACCTGGTCGATCTGCTTGACAACTATGTTGGTAACTTCTACCATCTTATTTGTTTGCTCTACCAGCTCCTCAATGTGAGTACGCAATCGCGCAAGTTTTCTACAATTGGCGTTGATCACCCTGCGATTTCGGGCACCAAAGGAAAGTACATGAGCGTAGTGGTCCCGCAAATTGCGCACGTCCTCGTCGGTTGCCGTACCGAAGAGGAACTTTGAGGCGGACCCAACGAAGTTGAGCAACCCCCTCTTTACCCGAGAGTGAACTGAGTGAAAATTATAATCCATGTCTACCTCATCAACTTTTCCCCGTAAGAACAGAGTCCTACTCTCCAGTAGTTGAAAAAGATTCAGAGAGTTGGTACTAGAAGGTGCCTTTGATTCCCTAGTCTTCTAGTCTTGGTAGCCCGTATGACGTCTGCCATGCCGAGCAGTTTTTTCTGAGACTATCCTGATTGCGTCTGTGGTGTTTGTCAAGGAAGTATATGGATATTTTACGAGGAGCACATCTTCTATGAGGAAGACCTCTCCTATGTGTGCCGTGAGGGGGCCAGGCTTCAGGTGGATGGTACGTCTTCCTTTAATAGATGGGTTAGGGGACTCGCGTGTGCTGCGAAGTCCTTTATGAAAGTCCTGTAATAACCTGCGACTCCCAAGAAAGACCGTACCTTGTCTGTAGACGTTGGTTGAGGGAACTCGGCAATGGCTTTTACTTTGTCGTCCACTGTGTGGATGCCGAATTCGTCCACGACATGCCCCAAGAACTTGATCCGAGTCTTTAAGAATTCACATTTGGTGATTTTGAGCTTTAATCCGACCTATTGAAGTCTGTGTAGGACTGCTTTTAGTGTTTCCATGTGTGCATGCACGTCTTTACTTCCTATGATGATGTCGTCTAAATACACATAGACAGAGTTGCCCAGCAAGTCACCAAAAATACTGTTCATTGTCCTTTGGAAGGTCAAGGGAGTTCCTTTGAGCCCGAATGGCATCCTCGTCCACTCATAGTGACCATGAGGTGTGCTAAAAACCGTTATTTCACGGGACTCGGGGGCCATGGGCAGTTGCCAGGAGCCACTGACCAGATTTAGAGTCGTAAAGACTTTATTTCCTCTACCGAGACACATCAGAAGATCTCTAAGAACGGGAAGCGGAAAATGATCATCCACGGTCGCGGTGTTCACACGCCGGAAATCAATCACAGGACTATAAGAACCGTCTTTCTTTGGAACCAGAAACAAGGGTGAATTCCACGGTGAGATCGATTCTTTGATGACACCTTGTTCTAACATATCAGATATAAGTTGCTGCATAACTTCCCTCTGACTGTGGGGGAGCTTGAATGCATTGCTATATACAGGATTGGTATTGGGTTTTAACTTAATGTGGTGTACAGCACACTGCGTAACTCCAAACGGCTCGCCTGGCAGAGCAAGCGCCCCCCTATATTGTTCCAGCAGCCGGACTATAAGGTAGGCTTAATTTCGGAATAGTGTGCAACTTTTAGGAATGCCTCTAAATTAGCTGTGTCTTGTTTATGAGAATCCTGACACGCCGAGGTTAAGCCTGAGACTTGGGCTGAAGGGTATTCAGCTGGTTCCGGGGCTACATTTTTTCCATACACTAGACACTGGCATAATCTAACACCGTGTTTTAAGGATACAGGGGATCCTGACGTGTTTATTACCAATGCCTCTGCGATACCTCCCTCCTTGACTGTCGCGAGAGTTACCTTCACCGTCACCCGGTGTATGTGTGGTGCTCCGGCGATACACATATCACTGCCCGTTGGAGGGGCGTTAGGTAACCGGATTTTAACAAGTTTGCAGCATGATCCGGAACTATTTGCGAACCTTCTACTACTGCCGTTACTGTTCGCCAGAAGTCTGTAATGTTTTCGTGTGGTTTGACCGTAAGAGGTGACACTTGGGCGGTGGCAGACCCTGAGTCTGTGGTGGGTTGGTCAATTTCCCCCTCTGAGGGCGGGATGACAGGTGACATAGGCGATGGATTTACCATCCCCTGTATGCGTCGTCCTTGATACATGATCGCGTTGCTCTCAGGGTTTATGGTTGTGTGCAGGTCTTTCATGGCGTTTAATCCTAAGATCCCATCCACAGGTAAGGCAAACCTGCTAGATACATTAAAGAAATCTCGAAAGGGACATACCTTTTCATGTAAGGTGACTGTTAGTGGTACTCGCCCTAGGATTATCAAAGTGGTGCCTGTCACGCCTACCACATTCAGGTCGTTCTCTTGGAGCGGCCAAGTTTTCTCTCTCGCCTGTCGTGTCAGTGATCTGTAAGCGGACTCTGAGATTACATTGACCGTCGCGCCTGTGTCTACCGCTAAGGTGAGTGAAATTTTGCCCACCTTGCAAGGGAGGGCAATTACGGCAATGACGGAGTCAAGTTGCTCCCAATTAGTATTGTCCTTATGGGATACTTGGATGTATGCCTTGGGGCTGTCACGAAGTCATGCCTTTTTATTCTGAGAAGAGGAGGAGTGTGGTGTACTGTCCGCTGAGGACTTGCTCTTCTGTTCCTCCTTGGCCTTTTGTATTGCATAACAACTGTCTGAATCATGAAAACAATTCCCGTGGACATGGCAAAAGGCAGTCTTCCGCTGATGGTTTGGCCTAGGGTTCCTATGTGATGAGTGATGCCCGCCCCTGTAACCTCCTGATCTCCTATCAGAGCCCTGTCTTGAGTGTGTTGATTCCCTACGTTTCGCGAAGCAAGAATGTTCAGAATGTCCTGATTGTTTGCAAAAACTACAGGTGAGAGAAGCCTTACTTTGTGCCTGCAATGCTGCGGCTGTTGCGAGGGGTTGATGGTGAGTGTGCTCTTGAACCTTGACTTCTAACTGTGAGACGAAGTCAACCAACTTTCCGCCCGGTTTGAAGGTCAATGGAAGGACAGAACGGCGGTGCTTCTCTGAAATATGAAACAAGTAAAAAAGCAACTCCAGAACTGTCTTCACCTGTTGTTTTTGCATACTGCCGCCTGGGAGCCACTGGGCGTCTTCGAAACTTTTGACACAGTCAACCGCCAGCTGATTTGCCTCAGTCATGGCGTCCCAAATCGGCTTTGTTGAGGATTTTTTTTGGAGGTACTCAACCGTGTGTGCGATCTGTCTAACGATGTTTGGTTTACTCCCGCCTCCGAAGATTTTTATGAAATTTCCTTTAAAAATTTCATAGTTTACTCCAATGTCCCCCCGAAGCGAACGCTGAGGACTGCATCAAATTTAGTGCCCGAGAGCCTGGTAGTTACCAGGACCGAATGAATGCAATTTTATCATTATCTTCCGTGATGGAGGAATTGGCGATGGCAGACTCACAAAGATCGAGGAGCTGTCTCGCTGAATAATTTGTTTCGCTGCCAGAGAACTGCCGAATACTGGCGTGAGTTGGAATGACCCGAATCGGGGGAGGGGGGTAGTGGGTAGTGCCCTCGGCAGGAGGGGGGGGAGGAGGTGGATTGGTAGGCATTGTGATCGGCTGAGTGGGGGTTAAGTATTCAGACGCACCCGGGGATGGAAGGGCCCCTCTGGGATTGAGGAGTACTGTGTACCTGAACGTAAATTTACAACATAAAGGTCATTGATGCCTGAGCCGTGTTCCACTTCTCCCTCACCCGAAGGAAGAGACAACTGTTTAAAGGTGTCGCCGAGTTTAGCGAGAGTGTCCTTGTTCATACTATGGTTTAAATCAGTTACAATATATGAACATATTTTGATAGCTGTAATTACTAACGAAACTGTCCTATCCATTCCTACGCCGATGATTCCACTCTGCATTATTCAACTTCTTTTAATAGAAGACCCACCATTCAGGAACTTAACGACTCAAGGCTGGAGACTGCAGAACGCTTAGCCTCAGACCTTACTATTATTTCCGAATGGGGCAAGAAGAACCTGGTGTCCTTCAACGCCTCAAAAACACAGTTTCTCCACCTATCCACTCGACACAATCTTCCAAACAACTATCCCCTATTCTTTGACAACACCCAGCTATCACCTTCCTCAACACTAAACATTCTCGGTCTATCCTTAACTCAAAATCTCAACTGGAAACTTCATATCTCATCTCTTACTAAATCAGCTTCCTCGAGGCTGGGCGTTCTGTACCGTCTCCGACAGTTCTTCTCCCCTGCACAGTTGCTGTCCATATACAGGGGCCTTGTCCGCCCTCGTATGGAGTATGCATCTCATGTGTGGGGGGGCTCCACTCACACAGCTCTTCTGGACAGAGTGGAGGCTAAGGCTCTTCGTCTCATCAGCTCTCCTCCTCATACTGATAGTCTTCTACCTCTTAAATTCCGCCGCAATGTTGCCTCTCTTTCTATCTTCTATCGATATTGCCACGCTGACTGCTCTTCTGAACTTGCTAACTGCATGCCTCCCCCCCTCCCGCGGCCCCGCTGCACTCGACTTTCTACTCATGCTCATCCCTATACTGTCCAAACCCCTTACGCAAGAGTTAACCAGCATCTTCACTCTTTCATCCCTCACGCTGGTAAACTCTGGAACACTCTTCCTTCATCTGTATTTCCTCCTGCCTACGACTTAAACTCTTTCAAGAGGAGGGTATCAGGACACCTCTCCTCCCGAAACTGACCTATCTTTCGGCCACCTCTTTGGATTCTTTTTAGGAGCAGTGAGTAGCGGGCTTTTTTTTTATTAATGTTTGCTTTTTGTGTGCCCTTGAACAAAAAAACAAAAAAAAAAGTGTCTGAGTTAAAAGCTTGATCAGTACCCCTAAAAACAAGAAAGGATGGCTAGCAAGGTGCCTGTTAGACGTAATAGAAGTTAAGGTTATAATGTTAGGTTATAAGGTAATTTTAGAATGTTATAGGTTATATGAAATAATAACCAATAATAGCAGCGGGTTGTTGGGTAGAAGTAAATGAGTATGCCCTTAAAAGTGCGGGTTCCCCCCTGAGCGGCGAAGAGAAAATGTAGCAAGGGCACACTGAGGAAGATGAAAGTAGATTAGGGAAATCACAGTTTTACCGCTAGCAGACAACAAGAAGGCTCACTCTCGTTAGCGAATGATCATTACTCTCACAACTGTGACTGATTAACAGTGTTAGATACGCAAAAATAAAATATTCGTGCCTCTGATGTAAAGTTGCTGAGTTTGCATTTGGAAAAGTATTTGGAACAGGTACAATACCGATAAAATCAGTTGACGTAGAGATGGGGACGAAAGGGTGTCGACGCCTTTGGGTACGTGCAGCCTATGGAGTCGCGTTGGAAGACCATGGCCGCGGCAGGAAGGCGGTGAGAGTTGATTGAAGGGCGGACCTCGGGAGACTTGGAATGGCTGCTGGAAACTGCTCATTCAGCGATGTGACTGGCCGTGGTCAGTGGCAGGGCAGGGCGAGCGGCCGGAACACTGCGGCCAGACGTAGAACGGCTGCGGCGGTCTTGTTTTATTGAGAGATGGGGCAGCGATTGTAGATATGGTGCCTTGGGTGTGTAGCCTCTTGAGAAGACGCCTTGCAGGAACGGTAGTGGTAACTGCTTGCAGTCACCGGGAGATGTCCGCGGTTGCCCTGGTTGACTATTTGCCGGAAGAGGTTTGGGCCGATGCTCCCGGCAGCGGCGGTGTTGCCGTCCGCTGTGTTGCTAGGTGCTTGTAGGTTGTGTTGGCGCAGCTGCGAGTGCCTCCTCCTGCGCGACGCGGAGGGCTTGGAGTGCTTGTAGCAGTGCTAGCTTGTAGCGGGTGGGGCGGCTTGTAGATTGTGGCCCTCGCTTTCGGCTGCGCCGGCCTGTGGGTGGCCCGGCCCGTAGGTGGCTTGTGACTCCTTCTTCCCGTTTACGCCTGTCCCCGGAGTTGTTGGTGAGTTCTCGAGGCTTGGAGCTCGTGTAGGAGAACTAGGTAGCGATGGCTATGGCACGTTGGGACACCGGCTGCCGCCAATTATGTAATGTTATACCGGGGGGCGTTTAAAGGCATTGATTAAGACTTCAGCTTCTTAGCCTATATGTACAGGAGCGTCGGAGCGAGAGCGACTGCCGTCGTGTGTCAGTCGGACTCTCGTGAAGGAGTGACGAGTTACAGATTGGAAAATAATGAAGTTACAATTGGTCACGTATGTCAAGGTGACCTCCACGCCTGATGAAATGCTTTGTAAACAAACTGAGACGGTAAACACTGACGGACGACATTCCTATAAGGTGGTGTGATCTATCTGTCATGTTTTTTTCCATTGACAATTGTATGCCTAATTCGTGGTGATATTAAATAATAACAATAACAATAATACATTGATATCCTACTATAACACTCTTTCAAAAGGAGGGTATCAGGTTACCTCTCCTCCCGAAATTGACCTTTCTTTCGACCACCTCTTTTGATCCTTTTTTGGGGAGCAGCGAGAAGAGGTTTTTTTTTTATTATTGTTTTTTTTTTGTGTGTGTGTGTGTGTGTGTGCCCTTGAGCTGTTTCCTTTGTTGTAAAAAAATGAAAAAATATGTATATATATATATATATATATATATATATATATATATATATATATATATATATATATATATATATATATATATATATATATATATATATATATATATATATATATATATATATATATATATATATATATATATATATATATATATATATATATATTAAAATATAAGGCTAATAATAGCTTTTATAAGATGATGTGTGTAGCCTATCATCCCAAGGAGTTATCCTTACAGTGAACGATAACGTTTCATAGAATCTTCGTCCATTGTTCTTCCACACTCAAAGAGTATAATTTTATCATACGAGCTAAAATCATGTTCAAGTATTAACGTTGATTATTGATTTTATGTTACAGTTTGATTAAAAGAGTTGGACATTATAGTAATATAAGTAGCGGAAAGATCAGCCATTGGTAGTTGCCAGAAAGCAAAGTCAAATTAATGACATGATAATTGTTTTAGCATTAAATGGATATTTTCACCCCAACGAAGTACTGTTACCTTCTTTTATTTATAAACAAGTGTTTTTATTAGGTATTTTACAAATTTATTGCTTGTGAATCAAATTAAATACGACAACTCTTTAGTGCCTGTGAAAGAAAGTTACTGACTGAAATCTGTGTCTTCACTTCTGCCCGCGACTGTACCTTCCCCGGTGTCGGGGTGGAAATGGGCTTTTCTCTGTCTCTGGTGCTGGGGGATAAGGCATTTTCCCCGGGGCATGATGTATTTGGCTTCCTAAAGGAGGCTGGCGTCCTAACCTCCTGTAGGTTTTATTGACTTTCTATCGTTGTTTTTATCTTTTATTTTATTTTTAACTGGTTTCAATAGCTCTATTAGTGCATATTTTTAAAGTAGTTTTATACAGTTTTATTAGTTTTTTTTTTTTCGATTTTATTGTTTTAGAGTATAATAGATCTGTATTAAATTCGGCGTCATATGATCCAGCAGTTGTGGCGCCAAGATGAACGCTCCAATAATCAATCAATCAATCCGCCCTCGTATGGAGTATGCATCTCACGTGTGGGGGGATTCCACTCACACAGCTCTTCTGGACAGAGTGGAGTCCTATGCTCTTCGTCTCATCAGCTCTCCTCCTCATACTGATAGTCTTCTACCTCTTAAAATCTGCCGCCATGTTGCCTCTCTTTCTATCTTCTATCGATATTTCCACGCTGACTGCTCTTCTGAACTTGCTAACTGCATGTACCCCCCCCCCCTCCCCCGGCCCCGCTCCACACGACTTTCTATTGATGCTCATCCATATACTGTCGACATCCCTTGCAAGAGTTAACCAGCATCTCCACTCTTTCATCCCCTTCACTGATAAACTCAGGAACAGTCTTGATTCGTCTGTATTTTCTCCTGCCTATGACTCGACCTCTTTCAAGAAGAGTGTATCAAGACACCTCTCCATCCGAAATTGACCTCTCTTTTGGCCACTTCTATTTATCGCTATATGAGACTAGCAGCTAGGGAACTTTCTTTTTTTACATTATATTTGTTGCCCTAGAGTGGTTATATGTGCTGTAGAAAGAAATGATACTAATTGGCTGTGCTAGGCTAAAATACTACTAATTAATGGTAAGAGACAGGACATTGAACATTAATAAGTTGCTTGTGCTAGGAATAAATACTGCTAATTGATGATAAACAACAAGACATTGGACATTAATAAGTTGGTTCTACTAGGCTTAAATACTACTAATTGATGAGAAAAGACAGGACATTAAATGTTAATAAGTTGGTTGTGCTAGGCCTTAATAATATTAATAGGTGATAAGAGACAGGACATTTAACATTAATAAGTCGGTCGTGCTAGGCTTATATACTACTAATTGGTGATAAAAGACAGGACATTGAAGATTAATTAATTGGTTGTGCTAGACCTAACTACAACAACTAATGAGAAAAGACAGGAGATTGAACATTAATAAGTCGGTCGTGCTAGGCCTATATACTACTAATTGGTGATAACAGACAGGACATTGAAGATTAATTAATTGGTTGTGCTAGACCTAAATACAGCAACCTAATGAGAAAAGACAGGAGATTGAACATTAATAAGTCGGTTTTGCTACATCTAAAAACAACATATTGATAATTAAAGACAGGACATTGAACATTATTAATAAGTCGGTTGTGCTAGGCCTAAATACTTCTAATTAATGCTAAAGACAGGATATTGAACATTATTAATAAGTTGGTTGTGCTGATCCTAAATACTTTGATTCACAATAAAATACAGGAACAGTTAACATTAATAAGTCGGTTATGCTAGGCCTAAGTACTACAAATGGATGATTAAAGACAGGACATTGAACATGAGTGTTTGTTATGCTAGGCTACTAACTGCTGATAAAAGACAGGACATTTAACATTAATAAGTTAGTTGTGCTAGGCCTAAATACCATTGATTAGTGATAAAAGACAGGACATTGACTATTAATAATTTCGTTGTGCTGGGTTACAAACTAACGATAATTCAGAGGACAATGAATATTAATAAGTTGTTTGCGCTATGGCTAAATACTACTATTTGATGATAAGAGACAGGACATTCAACATTAATAAGTTAGTTCTTCTAGGTCTAAATACTACTATTTGATGAAAAAAGACAGGATTTTGAACAATAATAAGTTGGTTCTGCTAGGCCAGATTACTACTAATTGACGACAAGAGACAGTACATTGAAAATTGATAAGTCGGTTGTGCTAGGCTACTAAATGATTATAAAATACTGGACATTGAACATTAATAAGTTGGTTGTGCTAGGCCTGTATACTAGTAATTGGTGATAAAAGACAGGACATTTAACATTGATAAAGTGGTTGTGCTAGGCCTAAATAATACTAATATATGATAAAAGACCGGACATTAAACATTACTAAGTTGCTTGTGCAAGGCTACTCATTGGTGATGGAATACAGGACACTGAACATTAGTAAGTTGGTTGTGCTAGCCCTAAATATTACTAATTGATGATAAAAACAGAACAAAGAGCTTGTGCTACGCTACTAACTGATGATAAAATACAGGACATTGCATAATAATAAGTTGTTTGTGCTAGACTTAAATACTACTAATTGATTTATATAAAAAAAGGACATTGATCATTATCAAGTTGATTTTCCTATATTTAAATAATACCAATTAATGATAAAAGACAGGACATTGAACATTACCAAGTTCGTTGTGCTAGAACTAAATACTATTAACTGAAGAAAAAAGAGAGAATTTTGAACATTAATAATTTGGTTGTGCTATGCTATTAATTGATGATAAAAGATAGGGCATTGAACACTAATAAGTTGGTTGTGCTGGGCCTAAAATACTAATTGATGATAAAAGATAGGATATTGTACATTAATTGGGTAGGCGGTGGCCGAAATGGTAGCGTACTGGGCCCACATTCACCGCGTGATGGACGACGCGGTTTCGAATCCCCACGCTACCACTCGGATTTTTCAGTCACCGCCGAGTGTCTTAAAACTACCTACATACTGTCCTGAAGACCACCCATCAACCCGGACTCTAGAGGAAGCCGTCCAAGCGAATCAAGAACGAGTTCCGTGGGGCAGCATGAGCCAATGCAAGATGGCGCCACTATAAACACTCGCCTGCGCCAGAACGGGCTGGGCCAACCATCAGGACCCACCTGGAAGAAGCCTTGGGCCGACCATCAGACCCCACCGGGAAGATGCCTACAACAACGTAACAAAATAAATAAATAAACAAATATATAATTAATAAGTTCGATGTGCTGGGCTACTAAGTGATGATAAAAGGCAGGACACTGAACGTTAAGCAGTTGGCTGTGCTAATCCCAAATACTACTAATTGATAATGAAAGACAGGACACTGAGCATTAATCAGTTGGTTATGCTAAGCCTATATGTTACACATTGATGGTAAAAGATGGACATTGCACATTTATAATTTTGTTGTGTTAGGCCTGCATATTACTAATTGATGATAAAAGACCGGACATTGAACACTAATAAGTTGGTTGTGCTGGGCCTAAAATAATAATTGATGATGAAAGATAGGACATTGTAGAGTCGCGCTACGAAGTGTTGAGACAGTTTGCAATAACTTTAGTTCAAATAATACATAATATTATTCGAAGGGAAGGGATATTGTATTTTTATGCATATATGCGTTATTATATGGGTATTTTGCATCTTTATTTTCATACAAATTTAAGTTATTTTATTGATATTCTGTTTATTTATTTTGATACGATTTAACATTATTCTATGTGTATTTTGTATATATATTTTTATACATATTTACATTATTTAATGTATATTTTGTATATATATTTTATCCAAAATTACGTTATTTTATGTGTATTTGTTTATATATTTTCATACTAATTTACATTATTTTATGTGTATTTTGTATATGTATTTCAATACAAATTTGCCTAACTTTATGTGTATTTTGCATATCTATTTTCAAACAAATTTAAATTATTTTTGTGTATTTTTATATTTATTTTTATACAAATTTTAGTTATTTTATTTGTATTTTGTATATATATTTTCCTACAAATATACAATCTTTTATTATAGTTTTGTTTATTTATTTTGATACGAATTTACATTATTTAATGTGTATTTTGTATATATATTTTTCTACGTATTTACATTATTTTACGTGTATTTTTACATATTTTATATATTTTAATAAAAATCTACATTATTTTATTGTGTGTATTCCTATTTATTTTGATACAAATTTTACACAAATTCATGTTATTTTATGTGTATTTGTATATATATTTTCATACAAATTTATATTATTTTACGTGTATTTTTACATATTTTTCATTACAAATTTACCTTATTTTATGATTATTTTGTATATTTATTTCATTCAATTTTAAATTATTTTATGTGTATATTTGTATTTGTATTTACGTAATTTTATGTGTATTTTCTATATATATTTTCATCCAAAATTACATTATTTTATTGGTATTTTCTTTATTTACTCAAACTATAAGGTAAATTTGTATTGAAATAGAAATGCAAAATACACATAAAATAATGTAAATTTGTATCAAAATAGATACGAATACACACAATAAAATAACGTATATTTTTATGAAAATATATATACAAAATACACATAAAATAATGTAATGTGTAAAAATACATATACAAAATAATACATAAAATAATGTAAATTGTATCAAAATAAATAAATATATTCCAATATATATATCTATATATATATATATATATATATATATATATATATATATATATATATATATATATATATATATATATATATATATATATATATATATATATATATATATATATATATATCTTTTATACGTATTTCCATTATTTAATGTGTGTTTTGTTTATATATTTTTATACAAATTTACGTTATTATATGTGTATTTGAATATATATTTTAATACAAATTTGCATTATTTTATATATTTTCTATATTTATTTCAATTCTAATTTAGCTTATTTTATGTGTCTTTTGTATATCTATTTTCATACAAATTTAATTATTTTTGTTTATTTTTGTATATAGTTTTATACAATTTTACGTTATTTTATGTGTATTTTTTTATATTTATATATATACACTTACACTTTTTTTTATTGGCATTTTGTTTATTTATTTTGATACGAGTTTACATTATTTTATGTGTATTTTGTATACATTTTCTTATACGTATTTACTTCATTTTATGTGTATTTTGTATATATATTTTTATTGAAATCTACGTTATTTTATGTGTATTCGTATATATATATTTTGAAAGAAATTTACATTGCCTTATACGTATTTTGCATATCTATTTGAATACAAATTTACCTTATTGTATGTGCATTTTGTATATTTATTGTAATACAAATTTAAATATTTTATGTGTATTTTAGTATATAAATTTTCATAAAAAATGTGTTGTTTTATGGGTATTTTGCATCTTTATTTTCATTTAAATTTATTTTATTACTATTTTGATACTATTTTACATTATTCTATTTGTCTTTTGTATATATTTTTTTTATACATATTTACATTATTTAATGTGTATTTTATATATATATTTCATACAAATTTACGTTATTTTAAGTGTATTTGTTTATATATTTTCATTCAAATTTACATTATTTTATGTGTATTTTGTATATGTATTTTAATACAAATTTACCTAATTTTATGTGTATTTTGTATATTAATTTTCATACAAATTTTAATTTATTTATTTATTTATTTTATGGATATTTTGCATCTTTATTTTCATACAAATTTACATTATTTTATTGATATTCTGTGTATTTATTTTGATACGATTTTACATTATTCTATGTATATTTTGTATATATATTTTATACAAATGTACGTTATTTTATGTGAATTTGTTTTAATTTCATACAAATTTACATTATTTTATGTGTATTTTGTACATCTATTTAAATACAAATTTAACTTATTACAATATTATATATACAATATTATTACAAAATATACATAAAATAATGAAAATTTGTATAAAAATTTATACAAAAAAAACACAAAAATAATCTCAATTTGTTTGAAAATAGATATACAAAATACACTTATAATCAGTTAAATTTGTCTTTAAATACATATAAATAATGTAAATTTGTATCAAAATATATATACGAATACACCTAAAATAGAGTAAATTTCTATGAAAATATACATACACAATACATATCAAATGATGTAAATAAGTATAAAAATATATATATCAAATACACCTAAAATAACGTAAAATCGTATCAAAATAAATAACCAAAATTCCGATAAAAAACGTATATTTGTAGGAAAATAAATACCGAAAATACACATAAAATAACGAAAATTTGCATAAAAATGTAAACAAAAAAAAAACAAAAATAATATCAATTTATATGAAAATAGATATACAAAATACACATATAATTAGTTAAATTTGTATTTAAATACATGTACAAAATACACGTAAAATTATGTAAATTTGTATGAAATGAAAACAAATACACATAAAATAACGTACATTTGTATAAAATATATATACTAAATACACATAAAATAATGTAAAATCGTATCAAAATAATTACACAGAATATCAATAAAATAATTTAAATTTGTATGAAAATAAAGATGCAAAATACCCATAAAATAAAGCTTTTTTTTTTTAAATACATATACAAAAATACACAGAGAATGACTAAATTTGTATTAAAATTAATATACAAAATGCAAATACAATAAGGTTAATTTGTATTGAAAAAATACGCAAAATACACATAAAACAGTGTAAATTTGTTTCAGAAAATATATACGAATACACATAAAATAACGTTGATTTCTATAGGAATATATATACAAAATACACATGAGATGATGTAAATACGTATAAATATATATATACAAAATACACATTAAATAATGTAAATTCGCGTCAAAATAAATAAACAAAATATCAATAAAAGAAAGTGTATTTATATGAAAATAGATTTACAAAATAAACATAAAATAACCTAAATTTGCATCAAACTATATACAAAAATACAAAAAAATATTTAAAATTTGTATGAAAATAAATATACAAAATACACATAAAATTAGGCAAATTTGTATTGAAATACATATACAAAATACACATAAAATAGTGTAAATTTGAATGAAAATACATAAACAAATACACTTAATGTAAATTTCTATAAAAAAATATATACAAAACACAAATAGAATAATGTAAAATCGTATCAAAATAAATACACAGAATATTAATAAAATAATGTAAATTTGTATGAAAATAAAGAGGCAAAATACCCATAAAATAACGCATTTTTTTTATTTATATAAATATATATACCAAAATACACATAAAAAAATTAAATTTGTATTAAAATAAATATATAAAAAACCCATACAATAAGGTAAATTTGTATTGAAATAGACATGCAAAATACATATAAAACAATGTTAATTTGTTTCAAAATATATAAACGAATACACATAAAATAACGTAGATTTCTATAAAAAGATATATACAAAATACACATAGAATGAAGTAAAAACGTATGAAAAAATGCACACAAAATACACATAAAATAATATAAATTCGTATCAAAATAAATAAACAAAATACCAATAAAAGAATGTGTATTTGTAATACACATATAATTAGTTAAATATGTATTTTAATACATGTACAAAATACACATAAAATTATGTAAATTTGTATGAAATGAAAACAAATACACATAAAATAACGTACATTTGTATAAAATATATATACAAAATACACATAGAATAATGTAAAACCGTATCAAAATAAGTACACAGAATATCAATAAAATAATTTTAGTTTGTATGAAAACAAAGATGCAAAATACCCATAAAACAAAGCATATTTATAAAAAAAATACATATACAAAAATACACATAGAATAATTAAGTTTGTATTAAAATTAATATACAAAATGCACATACAATAAGGTAAATTTGTATTGAAAAAATACGCAAAATACACATAAAATAGTGTAAATTTGTTTCAAAATATATATACGAATACACATAAAATAACGTTGATTTCTATAGGAATATATATATACAAAATACACATGAAATGATGTAAATACGTATAAAAATATATATACAAAATACATATTAAATAATGTAAATTCGCGTCAAAATAAATAAACAAAATATCAATAAAAGAATGTGTATTTGTATGAAAATAGATATTCAAAATACACATAAAATAACCTAAATTTGTATCAAACTATATACAAAAATACACAAAAATATTTTAAATTTGTATGAAAATAAATATACAAAATACACATAAAATTAGGTAAATTTGTATTGAAATACATATACAAAATACACAAAAAATAAAGTAAATTTGAATGAAAATACATAAACAAATACACTTAAAATAACGTAAATTTGAATAAAAAATATATACAAAACACAAATAGAATAATGTAAAATCGTATCAAAATAAATACACAGAATATTAATAAAATAATGTAAATTTGTATGAAAATAAAGAGGCTAAATACCCATAAAATAACGCTTTTTTTTTATTTATAAAAATACATATACCAAAATACACATAAAAAAATTAAATTTGTATTAAAATAAATATATAAAAAACACATACAATAAGGTAAATTTGTATTGAAATAGATATGCAAAATACATATAAAACAATGTAAATTTGTTTCAAAATATGTATACGAATACACATAAAATAACGTAGATTTCTATAAAAATATAAATACAAAATATACATAAAATGAAGTAAATACGTATAAAAAAATGTATACAAAATACATATAAAACAATGTAAATTCGTATCAAAATAAATAAGCAAAATACCAATAAAAGAGTGTGTATTTGTATAAATATAAATATACAAAATACACATAAAATAACGTAAATTTATATAAAACTATATACAAAAATACACAGAAGTAATTAAATTTGTATGAAAAAAAGATATACAAAATAAGGTAAACTCGTATCAAATTCAATAAACAAAATTCAGATAAAAGAACGTATATTTGTAGAAAAATAAATATACAAAATACACATAAAATAACGAAAATTTGTATGAAAATATATACAAAAATAAACAAAAATAATTTCAATTTGTATGAAAATAGATATACAAAATACACATATAATTAGTTAAATTTGTCTTTAAATACATGTACAAAATACACATAAAATAAATTAAATTTGTAAGAAATTAAAACAAATACACATAAAATAACGTACATGTGTATAAAATATATATAAAAAATACACATAGAATAATGTAAAATCGTATCAAAATAAATACACAGAATATCAATAAAACAACGTAAATTTGTATGAAAATAAAGGTGCTAAATACCCATAAAATTAAGCATATTTTTATAAAAAATATATATATAAAAATACACATTCAATAATTAAATTTCTATTAAAAGTAATATACAAAATGCACATACAATAAGGTAGTTATTTTTTTTTAAATATGCAAAATACACATAAGACAATGTAAATTTGTTTCAAAATATATATACGAATACACATAAAATAGCGTAGATTTCTATAGAAATATATATGCAAAATGCACTTGAGATGCTGTAAATACGTATAAAAATATATATACAAAATAGACATTAAATAATGTAAATTCGTGTCAAAATAAATAAACAAAATATCAAAAAAAAGAATGTGTATTTGTATGAAAATACATATACAAAATACACATAAAATAACGTAAATTTGTATAAAACTATGTAAATTTGTATAAAAATATATAAACAAATACACATAAAATAACGTAAATTTTTATAAAATATATATACAAAATATACATTAAATAATGTAAATATGTATAAAAATATATATACAAAATACACATATAATAATGTTAAATCGTATCAAAATAAATAAACAGAATATCAATTAAATAATGTAAATTTGCATGAATATAAAGATGCAAAATACCCATATAATAACCCATATTTGCATAAAAATATATATACAAAAATACACAAGAAATAATTAAATTTATATTGAAATACATATACAATAAAGTAAATTTGTATTGAAATAGATATGTAAAATACACCTCAATAATGTAAATTTGTATCAAAATATATATACGAATACACATAAAATAGAGTAAATTTCTATGAAAATATACAAACAAAATACACATAAACTTATGTAAATAGTAAAAAATATATATACCAAATACACATAGAATAATGTAAATTCGTATCAAAATAAATAAACAAAATTCCGATGAAAGAACGTATAATTGTATGAAAATAAATATACAAAATATACATAAAATAACGAAAATTTGTATATTTATTCAATTTGTTTGAAAATAGATATACAAAATACACATATAATTAGTTAAATTTGTCTTTAAATACATGTACAAAATACATATAAAATAATGTAAATTTTTATGAAATGAAAACATATAAACATAAAATAACGTACATTTGTATAAAATATACATACAAAATACACATAGAATAATGTAAAATCGTTTAAAAAAAAACAGAATATCAATATAATAATGTAAATTTGTATGAAAATAAAGATGCAAAATACATATAAAATAAAGCATATTTTTATAAAAATACATATACAAAAATACACATAGAATAATTAAATTTGTATTAAAATTAATATACAAAATGCATATACAATAAGGTAAATTTGTATTGAAATAGATATGCAAAATACACATAAATAATGTAAATTTGTATCAAAATATATATAGGAATACACATAAAATAGAGTAGATTTCTATGAAAATATACGTAAAAAATACATATAAAATGATGTAAAAAAGTATAAAAATATATATACCAAATACACCTAAAATAATTTAAATTCGTATCAAAATAAATAAGCAAAATTCCGATGAAAGAACGTATATGTGTAGGAAAATAAATATAGAAAATACACATAAAATACCGAAAATTTGTATAAAAATATATACAAAAAAAACCCACAACAATAATTTCAATTTGTATGAAAATAGATATACAAAATACACATATAATTAGTTAAATTTGTATTTAAATACATGTACAAAATACACATAAAATAATGTAAATTTGTATGAAATGAACACAAATACACATAAAATAACGTACATTTGTATGAAATATATAAACAAAATACACATAGAATAATGTAAAATCGCATCAAAATATATACACAGAATATCAATAAAATAATATAAATTTGTATAAAAATAAAGATGCAAAATAACCATAAAATTAACCATATTTTTATAAAAATACAAATACAAAAATACACATAGAATAATTAAATTTGTATTAAAATTAATATACAAAATGCAGATACAATAAGATAAATTTGTATTGAAAAAATATGCAAAATACACATAAAACAGTGTAAATTTGTTTCAAAATATATATACGAATACACATAAAATAACGTAGATTTCTATAGAAATATATATACAAAATACACATGAAATGATGTAAATACGTATAAAAATATATATACAAAATACACATTAAATAATGTAAATTCGCGTCAAAATAAATAAACAAAATATCAATAAAAGAATGTGTATTTGTATGAAAATAGCTATACAAAATACACATAAAATAACCTAAAATTATATAAAACTATATAGAAAATTACACAAAAATAATTTAAATTTGTATGAAAATAAATATACAAAATACACATAAAACTAGCTAAATTTGTATTGAAATACATATACAAAATACACATAAAATAATGTAAATTTGAATAAAAATACATAAACAAATACACTTAAAATAACGTAAATTTGTATAAAATATATATACAAAATACAAATTAAATAATGTATATATGTATAAAAAAAAATATACAAAACACAAAAAGAATAATGTAAAATCGTATCAAAATAAATACACAGAATATTAATAAAATAATGTAAATTTGTATGAAAATAAAGAAGCAAAATACCCAATAAATAACGCATTTTTTTTTAAATATATATACAAATATACACATAAAAAAATTTAATTTGTATTAAAATAAATATACAAAATACACATACAATAAAGTAATTTTGTATTGAAATAGATATGCAAAATACATATAAAACAATGTAAATTTGTTTCAAAATATATATACGAATACACAAAATAACGTAGATTTCTATAAAAATATATATACAAAATACACATAAAATGAGGTAAATACGTATAAAAAATGTATACAAAATACACATAATTTAATGTAAATTCGTATCAAAATAAATAAACAATATACCAATAAAAAAATGTGTATTTGTATTAATATATATATACAAAATACACGTAAAATAGCGTAGATTTATATAAAACTATATACAAAAATACATAAAAGTAATTAAATTTGTATGAAAATAGATATACAAAATACACACATAATAAGCTAAATTTGAATTGAAATATATATACAAAATAAATAAAATAAAGTAAATTTGTATCAAAATATTTATACAAATACACATATAATAACGTAAATTTGTATTAAAATATATAAACAAAATACACATTAAATAATGTAAATACGTATAAAAAATATGTACAAAATACACATATAATCATGTAATTCGTATCAAAATAAATAAATAAAATACCAATGAAATAATATAAATTTGTATGAGAAAACATATACAAAAAACACATAAAATAACGCAAATTTCAATTAAAATATATGTACAAAAATGCACATCAAATAAATTTGCATAAAAATATATATACAATACACAGATAGATGTATACAAAACACCTATGAAATAATCTAAATTCGAATCGAATTAAATTAAGAAAATACCAATAAAATAATGTAATTTTGGATGAAAATATATATAGAAAATACACATAAAATTACCTAATTCAAATACAAATATACACATAAAATAATTTAAAATTGAATGAAAGAAATATACAAAATAAACATAATATAAGGTTAATTTGTAATGAAATATATGTAAAAATACACATAAAATAATATAAATTTGTATGAAAATATATATACAAATACACATTAAATAACAAGAATTTCTATAAAATTTGTATCAAAATATATACGAATACACATAATAAAATAACGTAAATTTTTATGAAATTGTATATACAAAATACACATAAAATAATTTAAATACGTAGAAAAATATATATACAAAATACACATAAAATAATGTAAATTTGTATGAAAATATATAAACAAATACACATTAAATAATGTAAATATGTATAAAAAATATATATACAAAATACACATAGAATAATGTTAAATCGTATCAAAATAAATAAATAGAATATCAATAAAATAAAGTAAATTTGTATGAAAATAAAGATGCAAAATATCCATATAATAACGCATATTTGCATAAAAATATATATACAAAATACATATAAAATAATTTAATTTGTATTAAAATAAATATGCAAAATGCACGTACAATAAAGTAAATTTGTATTGAAATAGATATGCAAAATACACATCAATAATGTAAATTTGTATGAAAATGTATATACGAATACTCATAAAATTGAGTAAATTTCTATGAAAATATACATAAAAAATAGATATACAAAATACACATATAACAAGTTAAATTTGTATTTAAATACATGTACAAAAAACACATAAAATAATGCAAATTTGTATGAAATGAAAACAAATACACATAAAATAACGTATATTTTATATAAAATATATATACAAAATACACATAGAACAATGTAAAATCATATCGAAATAAATACACAGAATATCAATAAAATAATGTAAATTTGTATGAAAATAAAGATGCAAAATACCCATAAAATAAAGCATATTCTTATAAAAATACATATATAAAAATAAACATAGAATAATCAAATTTGTATTAAAATTAATATACAAAATGCACATACAATAAGGTAAATTTGTATTGAAAAAATATGCAAAATACAAATAAGAAGAGATAAATTTGTTTCAAAATATATAAACGAATACACATAAAATAACGTAGATTTCTATAGAAATATATATACAAAATACACATGAAATGATGTAAATACGTATAAAAATATATATTCAAAATACACATTAAATATTGTAAATTCGTGTCAAAATAAATAAACAAAATATCATGAAAAGAATGTGTATTTGTATGAAAATAGATATACAAAATACAAATAAAATAACATAAATTTGTATAAAACTATATACAAAAATACACAAAAATAATTTAAACTTGTATGAAAATAAATATACAAAAAACACATAAATTAGGTAATTTTGTTTTGAAATACATATAAAAAATACACATAAAATAATGTAAATTTGAATGAAAATATATAAACATATACACTTAAAATAACGTAAATTTGTATCAGATATATATACAAATACACATTAAATAATGCAAATATTTATAAAAAAAATAGATACAAAACACAAATAGAATAATGTAAAATCGTATCAAAATAAATACACAAAATATTAATAAAATAATGTAAATTTGTATGAAAATTAAGATACAAAATACCCATAAAATAACGCATTTTTTATAAAAATATATATACGAAAACACATAAATATCTGATTTTGTATTAAAATAAGTATACAAAATGCACATACAATAAGGTATATTTGTATTGAAATAGATACGTAAAATACATATAAAACAATGTAAATTTGTTTCAAAATATATAAAGGAATACACATAAAATAACGTAGATTTCTATAAAAATATTTATACAAAATACACATATAATTAAGTAAATACGTATAATAATAGGTATAATGTAAACTCGTATCAAAATAAATAAACAAAATACTAATAAAAGAATGTGTGTTTGTATATATATAAATATATAAAATACACATAAAATAACTTAAATTTATATAAAACTATACACAAAAATACATAGAAGTAAATAAATTTGTATTAAAATAGATATAGAAAATACACATAAAATAAATACAAATGTACGTTATTTTAAGTGTATTTTTTATGTATTTTCATTCAAATTTACATTATTTTATGTGTATTTTGTAAATGTATTTCAAAACAAATTTACCTAATTTTATGTGTATTTTGTATATTTATTTTCATACAAATTTAAAATATTTTTGTGTATTTTTGTATATAGTTTGATACAAATTTAGGTTATTTTATGTGTATTTTGTATATATGTTTTCATACAAATACACATTCTTTCATTGATATTTTGTTTATTTATTTTGACGCGAATTTACATTATATATATTTCTATAGAAATCTACTTTATTTTATGTGTATTAGTATATATATTTTGAAACAAATTTACATTGTTTTATATGTATTTTTGAATATCTCTTTCAATACAAATTTACCTTACTGTATATGCATTTTGTATATTTATTTCAATACAAATTTAAATATTTTATGTGTATTTTGGTATATATATTTTTATAAAAAATGCGATATTTTTTGGGAATCTTGCATCTTTATTTTCATACAAATTTACATTATTTTATTGATATTCTGTGCATTTATTTTGATACGATTTTATATTATTCTATTTGTTTTTTGTATATATTTTTTTATACACATTTACTTTATTTAATGTGTATCTTGCATATATATTTTATACAAATATACGTTATTTTAAGTGTATTTGTTTATATATTTTCATTCAAATTTACATTATTTGATGTGTATTTTGTATATGTATTTCAATACAAATTTACCTAATTTTACGTGTATTTTGTATATTTCTTTTCATACAAATTTAAATTATTTTTGTGTATTTTTGTATATAGTTTTATACAAATTTAGGTTATTTTATATACTCATTTACATTATTTAATGTGTGTTTTGTATATATATTTTTATGCAAATTTGCTTCATCTTATATGCATTTTTGTACATATATTTTTATAGAAATTTGCGTTATTTGTATATGTTTTCTCATACAAATTGACATTATTTTATTGCTATTTTGTTTATTTATTTTGATACGAATTACATGATTATATGTGTATTTTGTACATATTTTTTATACGTATTTACATTACTTAATGTGTATTTTGTTTATATATTTTTAAACAAATCTACGTTATTATATGTATTTGTATAAATATTTTGATACTAATTTACATTATTTTATGTATTTTGTATATACATTTGAATTCAAATTTAGCTTATTTTAGCTGTATTTTATATATCTATTTTCATACAAATTTAATTACTTATGTGTATTTTTGTATATAGTTTTATACAAATTTACGATATTTTATGTGTATTTTGTATATTTATATTTATACAAATACACATTCTTTTATTGGTATTTTGTTTATTTATTTTGATACGATTTTACATTATTTTATGTGTATTTTGTATTCATTTTTTTATACGTATTTACTTCATTAATGTGTATTTTGTATATATATTTTTATAGAAATCTACGATATTTTATGTGTATTCGTATATATATTTTTAAACAAATTTACATTGTTTTATATGTATTTTGCATATCTATTTCAATACAAACTTACCTTATTGTATGTGCATTATATTTATTTTAATACAAATTTTAATATCTTATGTGTATTATGGTATATATATTTAAAAAAATGCGTTATTTATATTTTATTTTATCTTTTTCATACAAATTTACATTATTTTATTAATATTCTGTGTATTTATTTTTTAAACTTTTTTACATTATTCTATTTCTGTTTTGTATATATTTTTTTATACATATTTACATTATTTAATGTGTATTTTGTATATTAATTTTAATACAAATTTAATTATTCTATGTGTATTTTTGTATATGTATTTTTATAAAAAAGTATGCTTTATTTTATGGGTATTTTGCATCTTTATTTTCATATAAATACGTATAAAAATATATATACAAAATACACATTAAATAATGTAAATTCGCGTCAAAATAAATAAACAAAATATCAATAAAAGAATGTGTATTTGTATGAAAATAGATATTCAAAATACAAATAAAATAACCTAAATTTTTATTAAACTATATACAAAAATACACAAAAATATTTTAAATTTGTATGAAAATAAATATACAAAATACACATAAAATTAGGTAAATTTGTATTGAAATACATATACACAATACACATAAAATAATGTAAATTTGAATGAAAATACATAAGCAAATACACTTAAAATAACGTAAATTTGTATAAAAAAATATATACAAAACACAAATAGAATAATGTAAAATCGTATCAAAATAAATACACAGAATATTAATAAAATAATGTAAATTTGTATGAAAATAAAGAGGCAAAATACCCATAAAATAACGCATTTTTTTTATTTATAAAAATATATATACCAAAATACACATAAAAAAATTAAATTTGTATTAAAATAAATATATATAAAAACACATACAATAAGGTAAATTTGTATTGAAATAGATATGCAAAATACATATAAAACAATGTAAATTTGTTTCAAAATATGTA
The DNA here is from genome assembly GCF_024679095.1 of Eriocheir sinensis. Classification (NCBI taxonomy): domain Eukaryota; kingdom Metazoa; phylum Arthropoda; class Malacostraca; order Decapoda; family Varunidae; genus Eriocheir; species Eriocheir sinensis. The sequence continues at coordinate 802,197 of NW_026111510.1, read as the reverse complement.
TACGAATACACATAAAATAACGTAGATTTCTATAAAAATATATATACAAAATACACATAAAATAAAGTAAATACGTATAAAAAAATGTATACAAAATACACATAAAATAATAATATTCTGTGTATTTATTTTGTTACGATTTTACATTATTCTATTTGGGTTTTGTATATATTTTTTTTATACATATTTACATTACTTAATGTGTATTTTGTATATATATTTTATAGAAATCTACGTTATTTTATGTGTATTCGTATATATATTTTGAAAGAAATTTACATTGTAGAATAGAATGTATTTATATGTATTTTGCATATTTGTATAAATATAAATATACAAAATGCACATAAAATAAGGTAAATTTATATAAAACAATATACAAAGATACACAGAAGTAATTAAATTTGTATGAAAATAGATATACAAAATACACACAAAATAAGCTTAATTTGAATTGAAATATATGTACAAAATACATAAAATAAAGTAAGTTTGTATCAAAATATTTTTACAAATACGCATATAATTACGTGAATTTTATATAAAAATATATAAACAAAATTCACATTAAATAATGTTATTACGTATAAAAAAATATATACAAAATACAGATTTAATCATGTAATTCATATCAAAATAAATAAACAAAATACCAATAAAATAATGGAAATTTTTATGAGAAAACATATATAAAATACACATTAAATAAATAAATTTCTATAAAAACATATATAAAAAAATGCACATAAAATAAATTTGCATTAAAAAATATACACAAAACACACATTACATAATGTAAATGAGTATAAACATATGTATACAAAATAAATATGAAAAAATCTAAATTCGTATCGAGTTAAATAAAGAAAATACCAATAAAATAATGTAATTTTGGATGAAAATGTATATAGAAAATACACATAAAAATACGTAAATACAAATACAAATATACACATAAAATAATTTAAAATTGAATGAAATATACAAATTAATCATAAAATAAGGTAAATTTGTAATGAAAAATATGTAAAAATACACGTAAAATAATATAAATTTGTACGAAAATATATATACAAATACACATAAAATAACATGAATTTGTATAAAATTTGTATCAAAATAAATAGGAATACACACAATAAAATAATGTAAATTTTTATTAAAATATATATACAAAATACACATAAAATAATGTAAATACGTAGAAAAATATATATACAAAATACACATAAAATAATATAAACTCGTATCAAAATAAATAAACAAAACTATAATAAAAGATTCTATATTTGTATGAAAATATATATACAAAATACAAATAAAATAACTAAAATTTGTATAAAAATAAATACAAAAATACACAAAAATAATTTAAATTTGTTTGAAAATAGATATGCAAAATACACATAAAGTTAGGCAAATTTGTATTGAAATATATATACAAAATACACATAAAATAATGTAAATTAGTATGAAAATATATAAACAAATACACATAAAATAACGTAAATTTCGATAAAATATATATACAAAAAATACATTAAATAATGTAAATATGTATAAAAATATATATACAAAATACACATAGAATAATGTTAAATCGTATCAAAATAAATAAACAGAATATCAATAAAATAATTTAAATTTGTATGAAAATAAAGATGCAAAATACCCATATGATAACGCATATATGCATAAAAATATATACAAAAATACACATGAAATAATTAAATTTGTATTGAAATAAATATACAAAATGCATATACAATAAAGTAAATTTGTATTGAAATACATATGCAAAATACACATCAATAATGTAAATTTGTATCAAAATATATAAACGAATACACATAAAATAGAGCAAATTGCTATGAAAATATACATACAAAATACATATAAAATGATGTAAATAGTATAAAAATATATATACCAAATACACCTAAAATAATGTAAATTCGTATCAAAATAAACAAACAAAATTCCGATAAAAGAACGTATATTTTTAGGAAAATAAATATACAAAATACACATAAAATAACGAAAATTTGTATAAAAATATATACAAAAAAACAAAAATAATTTCAATTTTTATGAAAATTGATATACAAAATACACATATAATCAGTTAAATTTGTACAAATTTGTACATGTACAAAATACACATAAAATAATGAAAATTTGTATGAAATGAAAACAAATACACATAAAATAACGTACATTTGTATTAAATATATATACAAAATTCACATAGAAAATAATGTAAAATCGTATCAAAATAAATACACAAAATATCGATAAAATAATGTAAATTTGTATGAAAATAAAGATGCAAAATACGAATAAAATAAAGCATATTTTTATAAAAAATACATATACATAAATACACATTCAATAATTAAATTTGTAGTAAAATTAATATACAAAATGCACATACAATAAGGTAAATTTTTATTAAAAAAATATGAAAAAAATACACATAAAACAATGTAAATTTGTTTCAAAATATATATTCGAATACACATAAAATAACGCAGATTTCTATAGAAATATATAAACAAAATACACTTGAGATGCTGTAAATACGTATAAAAATATATATACAAAATATACATTAAATAATGTAAATTCGTGTCAAAATAAATAAACAAAATATCAATAAAAGAATGTGTATTTGTATGAAAATAGATATACAAAATACACTTATAATAACGTAAATTTGTATAAAACTATATACAAAAATACACAAAAATAATTTAAATTTGTTTGGAAATAAGTATACAAAATACACATAAAATTACGTAAATTTGTATTGAAATACATTTACAAAATACACATAAAATAATGTAAATTTGAATGAAAATACATAAACAAATACACTTAAAATAACGTAAATTTGTATAAAATATATATACTAAATACATATTAAGTAATGTAAATATGAATAAAAAAATATATATACAAAACCCAAATAGAATAATGTAAAATCGTAACAATATAATTACACAGAATATTAAGAAAATAATGTAAATTTGTATGAAAATAAAGGAGCAAAATACAGATAAGGTAACGCTTTTTTTTATATAAATATATATACCAAAATACATATAAGAAAATTAAATTTGTATTAAAATAAATATACAAAATGCACATACAATAAGGTAAATTTATATTGAAATAGATATGCAAAATACATATAAAACAATGTAAAATTTGTTTCAAAATATATATACGAATACACATAAAATAACGTAGATTTCTATAAAAATATATATACAAAATACACATAAAATGATGTAAATACGTATAAAAAAATGTATACAAAATACACATAAAATAATGTAAATTCGTATCAAAATAAATAAACAAAATACTAATAAAAGAATGTGTATTGTATAAATATAAATATACAAAATACCTACAAATTTATATTATTTTATTAATATTCTGTGTATTTATTTTAATATTTTATATTATTCTATTTGTGTTTTGTATATATTTTTTTATACATATTTACTTTATTTAATGTGTATTTTGTATATATATTTTATACAAATTTACGTTATTTTAAGTGTATTTGTTTATATTTTCATTCAAATTTACATTATTTTATGTGTATTTTGTATATTATATTTCATACAAATCAAAATTATTTTATGTGTATTTTGTATATTTATTTTTTTATACAAATTTAGGTGATTTTATGTGTATATTGTATATCTATTTTCATACATATTCACATTTTTATTGATTTGTTTATTTATTTTGACATATTTACATTATTTAATGTATTTTATATATATATATATATATATATATATATATATATATATATATATATATATATATATATATATATATATATATATTTTATACGTATTTACTTAATTTTATGTGTATTTTGTATATATATTTTTATAGATATCTACGTTATTTTATGTGTATTCTTATATATATTTTAAAACAAATTTACATTGTTTTATATGTATTTTTGCATATCTCTTTCAATACAAGTTTAACTTATTGTGTGTGCATTTTATTTCAATACAAATTTAAATATTTTATGTGTATTTTAATATATATATTTTTTATAAGAAATGCGCTATTTGATGGGAATTTTGCATCTTTATTTTCATACAAATTTACATTATATTATTAATATTCGGTGTATTTATTTTGATACGATTTCACATTATTCTATTTTTTTTTTTGTATATATTTTTTTTATACATATTTACATTATTTAATGTGTATCTTGCTTATATATTTCATACAAATTTATTATCTATTATTTATTTTCATACAAAAACACATTCTTTTCATGATATTTTGTTTATTTATTTTGACACGAATTTACCTAGATATGTATTTTGTATATATATTTTTATACGTATTTACATAATTTCATGTGTATTTTGTATATATATTTCTATTGAAATCTACGTTATTTTATGTGTATTCGTATATATATTTTGAAATAAATCTACTTTGTTTTATATGTATTTTTGAATATCTCTTTCAATACATATTTACCTTACTGTATATGCATTTTGTATATTTATTTCAATACAAACTTAAATATTTTATGTGTATTTTGGTATATATATTTTTCATAAAAAATGCGCTATTTTATGGGAATTTTGCATCTTTCTTTTCATACAAATTTACATTATTTTATTGATATTCTGTGTATTTATATTGATAGGATTTTACATTATTCTATTTCTTTTTTGTATATATTTTTTATACACATTTACATTATTTAATGTATATCTTGCATATATATTTTATACAAATTTACGTTATTTTAAGTGTATTTGTTTATATATTTTCATTCAAATTTACATTATTTTATGTGTATTTTGTATATGTATTTCAATACAAATTTACCTAATTTTATGTGTATTTTGTATATTTCTTTTCATACAAATTTTAAATATTTTTGTGTATTTTTGTATATAGTTTTATACAAATTTAGGTTATTTTATGTACGCATTTACATTATTTAATGTGTGTTTTGTATATATATTTTTATGCAAATTTACTTTATTTTATGTGCATTTTTGTACATATATTTTTTTAGAAATTTGCGTTATATATATATATGTTTTCTCATACAAATTTACATTATTTTATTGCTATTTTGTTTATTTATTTTGATACGAATGAAAATATATATACAAAATATACATAAAATAAACTAAATTTGTATTGAAATATATATACAAAATACATAAAATAATGTAAATTTGTATCAAAATATTTTAACAGATGCGCATAAAATAACGTAAATTTGTTTTAAAATATACAAAATACACATTAAATAATGTAAATATGTATAAAAAAATATATACAAAACACAAATAGAATAATGTAAAATCGTATCAAAATAAATACACAGAATATTAATAAAACAATGTAGATTTGTATGAAAATTAAGATGCAAAATACCCATTAAATAATGCATTTTTTATAAAAATATATATACCAAAATACACATAAAATATTTAAATTTGTATTACAATAAATATACAAAATGCACATACAATAAGGTAAATTTGTATTGAAATAGATATGCAAAAAACATATAAAACAATGTAAATTTGTTTCAAAATATATATACGAATACACATAAAATAACGTAGATTTCTATAAAAATATATATACAAAATACACATAAAATTAAGTAAATACGTATAAAAAATGTATACAAAATACACATAAAATAATGTAAACAAAATACCAATAAAAGAATGTGTATTTGTATAAATATAAATATACAAAATGCACATAAAATAACATAAATTTATATAAAACTATATACAAAAATACTCAGAAGTAATTAAATTTGTATGAAAATAGATATACAAAATAAACACAAAATAAGCTAAATTTGAGTTGAAATATATATACAAAATCCATAAAATAAAGTAAATTTGTATCGAAATATTTTTAACAAATACTCATATAATAATGTAAATTTGTATAAAAATATATAAACAAAATACACATTAAGTAATGAAAATACGTATAAAAAAATATGTAAAAAATACACATATAATCATGTAATTCGTATCAAAATAAATAAACAAAAAACAAAAAAAAATAATGTAAATTTGTATGAGAAAACATATACAAAATACACATAAAATAACGCAAATTTCTATAAAAATATATGTACAAAAATGCACATAAAATTAATTTCCATAAAAAACATATACAAAACACACATTAGATAATGTAAATGAGTATAAAAATATGTATACAGAATACCTATGAAATAATCTAAACTCGTATCGAGTTAAATTAAGAAAATAACAATAAAATAATATAGTTTTGGATGAAAATATATATAGAAAACACACAAAAATAACCTAAATACAAATACAAATAAACACATTAACTAAATATACAAAATAAACATAAAATAAGGTAAATTTGTAATGAAATATATGTAAAAATACACATAAAATAATTTAAATTTGTATGAAAATATATATACAAACACACATAAAATAACATGAATTTGTATAAAATTTTTATCAAAATATATACGAATACACACAATAAAATAACGTAAATTTTTATGAAAATGTATATATAAAATACACATAAAATAATTTAAATACGTAGAAAAATATATATACAAAATACACATAAAATAATGTAAATTCGTAAAAAAATAAATACACAAAATTCCAATAAAAGAATGTATATTTGTAGGAAAATATATATACAAAATACAAATAAAATAACAAAAATTTGTATAAAAATATATAAAATTTCGTAAATACAAATACAAATATACACATAAAATAATATAAAATTGAATGAAATAAATACAGAAAATAATCATAAAATAAGGTAAATTTGTAATGAAAAATATGTAAAAATACACATAAAATAATATAAATTTGTAAGAAAATATATATACAAATACACATAAAATAACATGAATTTGTATAAAATTTGTATCAAAATAAATACGAATACACACAATAAAATAATGAAAATTTTTACTAAAATATATATAAAATAAATAAAATAAATTTGCATGAAAATAAAGATGCAAAATACCCATAAAATAACGCATTTTTTATAAAAATATATATACCAAAACACACATAAAATATTTGAATTTATATTAAAATAAATATACGAAATGCACACACAATAAGGTAAATTTGTATTGAAATAGATATGCAAAATACATATAAATCAATGTAAATCTGTTTTCAAAATATATATACGAATACACATAAAATAACGCAGATTTCTATAAAGATATATATACAAAATACACATCACATAAAATGAAGTAAATACGTATAAAAAAATGTGTACAAAATACACATAAAATAATGTAAGCTCGTATCGATATAAATAAACAAAATACTAATAAAAGAATGTGTATTTGTATAAATATAAATATACAAAATACACATAAAATAACGTAAATTGATATAAAAGTATATACAAAAATACACAAAAGTAGTTAAATTTGTATGAAAATAGATATACAAAATACACATATAATAACTCATATTTAAAAAAAATATATACAAAAATACACATAAAATAACTCAATTTGTATTAAAATAAATATACAAAATACTCATACTATAAGGTAAATTTGAATTGAAATAGATATGCAAAATACACATAAAATAATGTAAATTTGTATCAAAATAGATACGAATACACACAATAAAATAACGTAAATTTTTATGAAAATATATATACAAAATACACATAAAATAATGTAAATGCGTAGAAAAATACATATACAAAATACACATAAAATAATGTAAATTCGTATCAAAATAAATAAACAAAATTCCAATAAAAGAATGTATATTTGTAGGAATATATATATATATATATATATATATATATATATATATATATATATATATATATATATATATATATATATATATATATATATATATATATATATATATATATATATATATATATATATATATATATATATATATATATATATATATATATATATATATATATATATATATATATATATATATATATATATATATATATATTTATATTATTTTATGTATTTTATATTTATTTCAATTCTAATTTAGCTTATTTTATGATATCTATTTTCATACAAATTTAATTATTTTTGGTTATTTTTGTATATAGTTTTATTCAATTTTACGTTATTTTATGTGTATTTTTTATATTTAAATACAAGTACACATTCTTTTATTGGCATTTTGTTTATTTATTTTGATACGAGTTTACATTATTTTATGTGTATTTTGTATACATTTTCTTATACGTATTTACTTCATTTTATGTGTATTTTGTATATATATTTTTATAGAAATCTACGTTATTTTATGTGTATTCGTATATATATTTTGAAAGAAATTTACATTGTTTTATATGTATTTTGCATATCTATTTCAATACAAATTTACCTTATTGTATGTGCATTTTGTATATTTATTGTAATACAAATTTAAATATTTTATGTGTATTTTGGTATATATATTTTCATAAAAAATGCGTTGTTTTATGGGTATTTTGCATCTTTATTTTCATCCAAATTTACATTATTTTATTAATATTCTGTGTATTTATTTTGATACTATTTTACATTATTCTATTTGTCTTTTGTATATATTTTTTTATACATATTTACATTATTTAATGTGTATTTTGTATATATATTTCATACAAATTTACGTTATTTTAAGTGTATTTGTTTATATATTTTCATTCAAATTTACATTATTTTATGTGTATTTTGTATATGTATTTCAATACAAATGTACCTAATTTTATGTGCATTTTGTATATTAATTTTCATACAAATTTTAGTTATTTTTTGTGTATTTTTGTATAGAGTTTTATACAAATTTACAATATTTAATGAGTATTTTGTATATCTATTTTCATACAAATACACATTCTTTTATTGCTATTTTGTTTATTTATTTTGACACGAATTTACATTATTTAATGTGTATTGTGTATATATATTTATATGCGTATTTACGTCATTTCATCTATTTTTTGTATATATATTTCTATAAAAATCTACGTTATTTTATGTGTATTCGTATATATATTTTGAAACAAATATACATTGTTTTAAGTGTATTTTGCATATTCTTTCAATACAAATTTACCTTATTGTATGTGCATTTTGTATATTAATTTTAATACAAATTTAATTATTCTATGTGTATTTTTGTATATGTAATTTTAAAAAAATATGCTTTATTTTATGGATGTTTTGCATCTTTATTTTCATACAAATTTACATTATTTTATTGACATTCTGTGTATTTATTTTGATACGATTTTACATTATTCTATGTATATTTTGTATATATATTTTATACAAATGTACGTTATTTTATGTGAATTTGTTTTAATTTCATACAAATTTACATTATTTTATGTATATTTTGTACATCTATTTAAATACAAATTTAACTTATTACAATATTATATATACAATATTATTACAAGATATACATAAAATAACGAAAACTTGTATAAAAATTTATACAAAAAAAAACACAAAAATAGTTTCAATTTGTTTGAAAATAGATATACAAAATACACTTATAATCAGTTAAATTTGTCTTTAAATACATATAAATAATGTAAATTTCTATCAAAATATATATACGAATCCACCTAAAATAGAGTAAATTTCTATGAAAATATACATACACAATACATATCAAATGATGTAAATAAGTTTAAAAATATATATATCAAATACACCTAAAATAATGTGAATTCGTATCAAAATAAATAAACAAAATTCCGATAAAAAACGTATATTTGTAGGAAAATAAATACCGAAAATACACATAAAATAACGAAAATTTGCATAAAAATATATACAAAAAAAAACAAAAATAATATCAATTTGTATGAAAATAGATATACAAAATACACATATAATTAGTTAAATTTGTATTTAAATACATGTACAAAATACACGTAAAATTATGTAAATTTGTATGAAATGAAAACAAATACACATAAAATAACGTACATTTGTATAAAATATATATACAAAATACACATAGAATAATGTAAAATCGTATCAAAATAAGTACACAGAATATCAATAAAATAATTTAAATTTGTATGAAAATAAAGATGCAAAATACCCATAAAATAAAGCATATTTTTTTTAAAAATACATATACATATAATGAAAATATATAAACAAATACACTTAAAATAACGTAAAATTGTATGAAATATATATACAAAAATACACATTAAATAATGTAAATATGTATAAAAAAATATATACAAAACACAAATAGAATAATGTAAAATCGTATCAAAATAAATACACAGAATATTAATAAAATAATATAAATTTGAATGAAAATAAAGATGCAAAATACCCATAAAATAACGCATTTTTTATAAAAATATATATAGCAAAACACACATAAAATATTTGTATTTGTATTAAAATAAATATACGAAATGCACACACAATAAGGTAAATTTGTATTGAAATAGATATGCAAAATACATATAAAACAATGTAAATTTGTTTCAAAATATATATACGAAAACACATAAAATAACGCAGATTTCTATAAAGATATATATACAAAATACACATAAAATGAAGTAAATACGTATAAAAAAATGTGTACAAAATACACATAAAATAATGTAAACTCGTATCGAAATAAATAAACAAAATACCAATAAAAGAATGTGTATTTGTATAAATATAAATATACAAAATACACATAAAATAACGTAAATTGATATAAAAGTATATACAAAAATACACAAAAGTAATTAAATTTGTATGAAAATAGATATACAAAATACACATAAAATAACTCATATTTAAAAAAAATATATACAAAAATACACATAAAATAATTAAATTTGTATTAAAATAAATATACAAAATACACATACTATAAGGTAAATTTGTATTGAAATAGAAATGCAAAATACACATAAAATAATGTAAATTTGAATCAAAATAGATACAAATACACACAATAAAATAACGTAAATTTTTATGAAAATATATATACAAAATACACATAAAATAATGTAAATACGTAGAAAAATACATATACAAAATACACATAAAATAATGTAAATTCGTATCAAAATAAATAAACAAAATTCCAATAAAAGAATGTATATTTGTATATATATATATATATATATATATATATATATATATATATATATATATATATATATATATATATATATATATATATATATATATATATATATATATATATGTATATATATAAAGATATGTGTATTTGTATGAAAATAGATATACAAAATACACATTAAATATTGTTAATTTGTATAAAAGTCTATCCAAAAATACACAAAAAATAATTTAAATTTGTATGAAAATTAATATACAAAATACACATAAAATTAGGTAAATTTGTATTGAAATACATATACAAAATTCACATAAAATAATGTAAATTTCAATGAAAATATATAAACAAATACACTTAAAAAAACGTAAATTTGTATGAAATATAAAATACACATTAAATAATGTAAATATGTATAAAAAAATATATACAAAAGACAAATAGAATAATGTAAAATAGTATCAAAATAAATACACAGAATATTAATAAAATAATGTAAATTTGTATGAAAATAAATATGCAAAATACCCATAAAACAACGCATTTTATATGAATATATATATACCAAAATACACATAAAATATTTAAATTTGTATTACAATAGATATACAAAATGAACATACAATAAGGTAAATTTGTATTGAAATAGATATGCAAAATACATATAAAACAATATAAATTTCTTTCAAAATATATATACGAATACACATAAAATAACGTAGATTTCTATAAAAATATATATACAAAATACACATAAAATGAAGTAAATACGTATAAGAAAATGTATACAAAATACACATAAAATAATGTAAATTCGTATCAAAATAAATAAACTAAATGCCAATAAAAGAATGTGCACCTGTATAAATATAAATATACAAAATGCACATAAAATAACGTAAAATTGTATAAAACTATATACAAAAATAAACAAAAATAAATAAATTTGTATGAAAATAGATATACAAAAGACACATAAAATAAGCTAAACTTGAATTGAAATAAATATAGAAAATACATGAAATAATGTAAATTTGTATCAAAATATATATTCAAATACACATATAATAACGTAAATTTGTATAAAAATATATAAACGAAATACACATTAAATAAAAATTACGTATAAAAGATATGTACGTAATGTAAATTTTTTTTAAAATTAAAGATGCAATATACACATAAAATAACTCATATTTAAAAAAATATATATACAAAAATACACATAAAATAATTAAATTTGTATTAAAATAAATATACAAAATACACATACAATAAGGTAGATTTTTATTGAAATAGATATGCAAAAAACACATAAAATAAAGTAAATTTGTATCAAAATATATACGATTACACACAATAAAATAACGTAAATTTTTATGAAAATATATATACAAAATACACATTAAATAATGTAAATACATAGAAAAATATATATACAAAATACACATAAAATAATGTAAATTCGTATCAAAATAAATAAACAAAATTTCCTCTAAAAGAATGTATATTTGTAGGAAAATATATATACAAAATACAAATAAAATAACAAAAATTTGTATAAAAATATATACAAAAATACACAAAAAAAAATTTAAATTTGTTTGAAAATAGATATGCAAAATACACATGAAATTAGGCAAATTTTTATTGAAATACATATAGAAAATACACATAAAATAATGTAAATTTGTATGAAACTATATAAACAAATACACATAAGATAACGTAAATTTCCATAAAATATATGTACAAAATATACATTCAATAATGTAAATATGTCTAAAAATATGTATACAAAATACACAGAATAACGTAAAATCGTATCAAAATAAATAAATAGACTATCAATAAAATAATGTAAATTTGTTTGAAAATAAAGATGCAAAATACCCATATAATAACGCATATGTGTTTAAAAATAAATATACAAAAATACACATGAAATAATTAAATTTGTATCAAAATAAATATACAAAAGGCACATACAATAAAGAAAATTTGTATTGAAATAGATATGCGAAATACACATAAATAATGTAAATTTGTATCAAAATATATATACGAATACACATAAAATAGAGTAAATTTCTATGAAAATATATATTAAAAATACATATAAAATTATGTAAATAAGTATATATATATATATATATATATATATATATATATATATATATATATATATATATATATATATATATATATATATATATATATATATATATATATATATATATATATATATATATATATATATATATATATATATATATATATATATATATATATATATATGAAAATTCGTATCAAAATCAATAAACAAAATTCCGATAAAAGAACGTACAAATTTACATTATTTTATGAGTATTTTGTACATGTACTTAAATATAAACTTAACTAATTATATGTGTATTTTGTATATCTATTTTCATATAAATTGAAATTTATTTTTATTCAAATTTTCGTAATTTTATGTGTATTTTGTATATTTATTTTCCTACAAATATGCGTTCTTTTATCGGAATTTTGTTAATTTATTTTGATACGAATTTTCATTTTTTTAGGTGTATATGATATATATATTTTTATACTTATTTACATAATTTTATATGTATTTTGAATATATATTTTCATAGAAATTTACTCCATATGTATATACAAAAAAACACAGAAATAATTTAAATTTGTATGAAAATAAATATACAAAATACACATAAAATTAGGTAAATTTGTATTTAAATACAAATACAAAATACACTTAAAATAATGTAAATTTGAATGAAATTATATAAACAAATACACTTAAAATAACGTTAATTTGTATAAAATATATATAAAAATACACATTAAATAATGAAAATATGTATAAAAAATATATACAAAACACAAATAGTATAATATAAAATCGTATCAAAATATATACACAGAATATTAATAAAATAATGTACATTTGTATGAAAACTAAGATGCAAAATACCTATAAAATAACGCATTTTTTATAAAATTATATATACCAAAATACACATAAAATATTTGAATTTGTATTAAAATAAATATACAAAATGCACATACAATAAGGTAAATTTGTTTTGAAATAGATATGCAAAATACATATAAAACAATGTAAATTTGTTTCAAAATATATATACGAATACACATAAAATAACGTAGATTTCTATAAATATATATATACAAAATACAAATAAAATTAAGTAAATACGAATCAAAAATGTATACAAAATACACATAAAATAATGTAAATTCGTATAAATATAAATAAACAAAATACCAATAAGAGAATGTGTATTTGTATATATATAAATATACAAAATGCACATAAAATAACGTAAATTTGTATAAAACTATATACAAAAATACACAGAAGTAATTAAATTTGTATGAAAATAGATATACAAAATACACACAAAATAAGCTAAATTTGAATTGAAATATATATACAAGATACATAAAATAAAGTAAATTCGTTTCAAAATATTTTTAACAAATACTCATAATAACGTAAATTTGTAAAAAAATATATAAACAAAATACACATTAAGTAATGTAAATACGTATAAAAAAATATTAACAAAATACACAAATAATCAAGTCATTCGTATCAAAATAAATAAAGAAAAAACTAATTAAATAATCTTAATTTGTATGAGAAAACATATACAAAATACACATAAAATAACGTTTTATTATTTAAATACAAATTTAACTTATTACAATATTATATATACAATATTATTACAAAATATATATTAAATAAGGAAAATTTGTATAAAAATTTATACAAAAAAAACAAAAAAAAAATTCAATTTGTTTGAAAATAGATATACAAAATACACATATAATTAGTTAAATTTGTCTTTAAATACATGTACAAAATACATATAAAATAATGTAAATTTTTATGAAATGAAAACATATAAACATAAAATAACGTACATTTGTATAAAATATATATACAAAATACACATATAATAATGTAAAATCGTATCAAAATAAGTACACAGAATATCAATAAAATAATTTAAATTTGTATGAAAATAAAGATGCAAAATACCCATAAAATAAAGCATATTTTTTTTAATACATATACAAAAATACACATAGAATAATTAAATTTGTATTAAAATTAATATACAAAATGCACATACAATAAGGTAAATTTATTTTGAAAAAATACGCAAAATACACATAAAACGGTGTAAATTTGTTTCAAAATATATATACGAATACACATAAAATAACGTTGATTTCTATAGGAATATATATACAAAATACACATGAAATGATGTAAATACGTATAAAAATATATATACAAAATACACATTAAATACTGTAAATTCGCGTCAAAATAAATAAACAAAATATCAATAAAAGAAAGTGTATTTGTATGAAAATAGATATTCAAAATACACATAAAATAACCTAAATTTGCATCAAACTATATACCAAAATACAAAAAAATTTTAAAATTTGTATGAAAATAAATATACAAAATACACATAAAATTAGGTAAATTTGTATTGAAATACATATACAAAATACACATAAAATAATGTAAATTTGAATGAAAATACATAAACAAATACACTTAAAATAACGTAAATTTGTATTAAAAAAATATATAGAAAACAAATAGAATAATGTAAAATCGTATCAAAATAAATACACAGAATATTAATAAAATAATGTAAATTTGTATGAAAATAAAGAGGCAAAATACCGATAAAATGACGCATTTTTTTTATTTATAAAAATATATGTACCAAAATATACATAAAAAAATTAAATTTGTATTAAAATAAATATATAAAAAACCCATACAATAAGGTAAATTTGTATTGAAATAGATATGCAAAATACATATAAAACAATGTAAATTTGTTTCAAAATATAAATACGAATACACTTAAAATAACGAAGATTTCTATAAAAATATATATACAAAATACACATAAAATGAAGTAAATACGTATAAAAAAATGCATACAAAATACACATAAAATAATATAAACTCTTATCAAAATAAATAAACAAAATGCCAATAAAAGAATGTGTATTTCTAATACACATATAATTAGTTAAATTTGTATTTTAATACATGTACAAAATACACATAAAATTATGTAAATTTGTATGAAATGAAAACAAATACAAATAAAATAACGTACATTTGTATAAAATATATATACAAAATACACATAGAATAATGTAAAACCGTATCAAAATAAGTACACAGAATATCAATAAAATAATTTAAATTTGTATGAAAACAAAGATGCAAAATACCAATAAAATAAAGCATATTTAAAAAAAAAATACATATACAAAAATACACATAGAATAATTAAATTTGTATTAAAATTAATATACAAAATGCACATACAATAAGGTAAATTTGTATTGAAAAAATACGCAAAATACACATAAAACAGTGTAAATTTGTTTCAAAATATATATACGAATACACATAAAATAACGTTCATTTCTATAGGAATATATATACAAAATACACATGAAATGATGTAAATACGTATAAAAATATATATATACAAAATACACATTAAATAATATAAATTCGCGTCAAAATAAATAAACAAAATATCAATAAAAGAATGTGTATTTGTATGAAAATAGATATTGAAAATACACTTAAAATAACCTAAATTTGTATATATATATATATATATATATATATATATATATATATATATATATATATATATATATATATATATATATATATATATATATATATATATATATATATATATATATATATATATATATATATATATATATATATATATATATATATATATATATATATATATATTTATATATTTTTTTACGTATTTACATTATTTTATGTGTATTTTGTTTATATATTTTCATAAAAATTTACGTTATTTTATTGTGTGTATTCGTATCTATTTTGATACAAATTTACATTATTTTATGTGTATTTTGCATATCTATTTCAATACAAATTTACCTTATAGTATGTGTATTTTGTATATTTATTTTAATACAAATTTAATTATTTTATGTGTATTTTCGTATTTAATTTTTTTTAAATATGAGTTATTTTGTGTGTATTTTGTATATCTATTTTCATACAAATTTAATTACTTTTGTGTATTTTTGTATATACTTTTATATCAATTTACGTTATTTTATGTGTATTTTGTATATTTATATTTATACAAATACACATTCTTTTGTTAGTATTTTGTTTATTTATTTCGATACGAGTTTACATTATTTTATGTGTATTCGTATATATATTTTGAAACAAATTTACATTGTTTTATATGTATATCTCTTTCAATACAAATTTACCTTACTGTATATGCATTTTGTATATTTATTTCAATGCAAATTTAAATATTTTATGTGTATTTTGGAATATATATTTTTTTATAAAAAATGCTATATTTTTGGGGAATTTTGCATCTTTATTTTCATACAAATTTACATTATTTTATTGATATTCTGTGTATTTATTTTGATACGATTTTACATTATTCTATTTGTTTTTTGTATATATTTTTTTATACACATTTACATTATTTAATGTGTATCTTTCATATATATTTTATACAAATTTATGTTATTTTAAGTGTGTTTGTTTATATATTTTCATTCAAATTTACATTATTTGATGTGTATTTTGTATATGTATTTCAATACAAATTTACCTAATTTTACGTATATTTTGTATATTTCTTTTCATACAAATGTAAATTATTTTTGTGTATTTTTGTATATAGTTTTATACAAATTTAGGTTATTTTATGTACTCATTTACATTATTTAAGGTGTGTTTTGTATATATATTTTTATGCAAATTTACTTTATCTTATGTGCATTTTTGTACATATATTTTTATAGAAATATCCGTTATTTGTATATGTTTTCTCATACAAATTTACATTATTTTATTGTTATTTTGTTTATTTATTTTGATACGAATTACATGATTATATGTGTATTTTGTACATATTTTTTATACGTATTTACATTAATTAATGTGTTTTTTGTTTATATATTTTAAAACAAATTTACATTATTTTATGTATTTTGTATATACATTTCAATTCAAATTTAGTTTATTTTAGCTGTATTTTATATATCTATTTTCCTACAAATTTAATTACTTCTGTGTATTTTTGTATATAGTTTTATACAAATTTACGATATTTTATGTGTATTTTGTATATTTATATTTATACAAATACACATTCTTTTATTGGTATTTTGTTTATTTATTTTGATACGATTTTACATTATTTTATGTGTATTTTGTATTCATTTTTTTATACGTGTTTATTTCATTTTATGTGTATTTTGTATATATTTCTATAGAAATCTACGTTATTTTATGTGTATTGGTTATATATTTTGAAACAAATTTACATTGTTTTATATGTATTTTGCATATCTATTTCAATACAAACTTACAAAAATGCACATAAAATAAAGTAAATTTGCATAAAAATATATATACAAAACACACATTAAATAATGTAAATGCGTACATAAAATAACCTAAATTTGTATAAAACTATATACAAAAATACACAAAAATAATGAAAATTTGCATGAAAAGAAATATACAAAATACACATAAAATTAGGTAAATTTGTTTTGAAATACATATACAAAATACACATAAAATAATGTAAATTTGAATGAAAATATATAAACAAATACACTTAAATAACGTAAATTTGTATAAAACATATATGCAAGATACACATTAAATAATGTAAATGTGTATAAAAAAATATATACAAAAAAGAAATAGAATAATGTAAAATCGTATCAAAATAAATACAGAGAATATCAACAAAATAATGTAAATTTGTATGAAAAGAAAGATGCAAAAATCCCATAAAATAGCTCATTTTTTCTAAAAATATATATACAAAAATACACATAAAATATTTGAATTTGTATTGAAAAAAATATACAAAATGCATATACAGTAAGGTAAATTTGTATTGAAAGAGATATTCAAAAATACATATAAAACAATGTAAATTTGTTTCAAAATATATATACGAATACACATAAAATAACGTAGATTTCTATAGAAATATATATACAAAATACACATGAAATTATGTAAATACGTATAAAAATATATATACAAAATACATATTAGGTAATGTAAATTCGTGTCAAAATAAATAAACAAAATATCATGAAAAGAATGTGTATTTGTATGAAAATAAATAATAGATTATAAATTTGTATGAAATATATATGCAAGATACACATTAAATAATGTATATATGTATAAAAAAATATATACAAAAAACAAATAAAATAATGTAAAATCGTATCAAAATAAATACACCGAATATAAATAAAATAATGTAAATTTGTATGAAAATAAAGATGCAAAATTCCCATCAAATAGCGCTTTTCTTATAAAAATATATATACCAAAATACACTTAAAATATTTAAATTTGTAATGAAATAAATTTACAAAATGGACATACAATAAGGTAAACTTCTATTGAAAGAGATATGCAAAAATACATATAAAACAATGTAAATTTGTTTCAAAATATATATACGAATACACATAAAATAACGTAGATTTCTATAAAAATATATATAGAAAATACACATAAAATTAAGTAAATACGTATAAAAAAATGTAAACAAAATACACATAAAATAATGTAAATTCGAATCAAAATAAATAAACAAAATACCAATAAAAGAATGTGTATTTGTATAAATATAAATGTACAAAATACACATACAAAATAAACATAAAATAAGGTAAATTTGTAATGAAATATATGTACAAAATACACATAAAATAATGTAAATTTATATGAAAATATATATACAAATACATATAAAATACCATGAATTTGTATAAAATTATATATTCAAAATAAATGTTAAATAATGTAAATGCGTATAAAAATATATATACAAAGTACATATAAAATAATTCAAATTTAATTATTCTATGTGTATTTTTGTATATGTATTTTCATAAAAAAATGCTTGATTTTATGAGTATTTTGCATCTTTATTTTCATACAAATTTACATTATTTTATTGATATTCTGTGAATTTATTTTGATACGATTTTACATTATTCTATGTATATTTTGTATATATATTTTATACAAATGAACGTTATTTTATGTGAATTTGTTTTCATTTCATACAAATTTACATTATTTTATGTGTATTTTGTACATGTATTTAAATGCAAATTTAACTAATTATATGTGTATTATGTATATCTATTTTCATACAAATCGAAATTAATTTTTTGTATTTTAGTATATATTTTTATTTAAATTTTCGTAATTTTATGTGTATTTTGTATACTTATTTTCCTTCAAATATACGTTCTTTTATCGGAATTTTGTTTATTTATTTTGATACGAATTTTCATTATTTTAGGTGTATTTGATATATATATTTTTATACTTATTTACATAATTTTATATGTATTTTGAATATATATTTTCATAGAAATTTACTCTATTTTATGTGTATTCGTATATATATTTTGATACAAATTTACATTATTTATGTTTATTTCGCATATCTATTTCAATACAAATTTTCTTTATTGTATGTGCCTTTTGTATATTTATTTTGATACAAATTTAATTATTTTATGTGCTTTTTTGTATATATATTTTTAAACAAATATGCGTTATTATATGGGTATTTTGCATCTTTATTTTCATACAAATTTACATTATTTTATTGATAGTCTGTTTATTTATTTTGATACGATTTTACGTTATTCTGTGTATTTTGTATATATATTTTTAGACATATCTACTTTTTTTAATGTATATTTTGTACATATATTTTATGGAAATTTACGTTATCTCATGTGTATTTGTTTATATATTTTCATACAAATTTACATTATTTTATGTGTATTTTGTATATGTATTCCAAAAAAATTTGCCTAATTTCATGTGTATTTTGCATATCTATTTTCAAACAAATTTAAATTATTTTTGTGTATTTTTGTATATATTTTTATACAAATTTTTGTTATTTTATTTGTATTTTGTATATATATTTTCCTACAAATATACATTCTTTTAGAGGAAATTTTGTTTATTTATTTTGATACGAATTTACATTATTTTATGTGTATTTTGTATATATATTTTTCTATGTATGTACATTATTTTATATGTATTTTGTATATATATTTTCATAAAAATTTACGTAATTTTATTGTGTGTATTCGTATATATTTTGATAAAAAAAATTTAACGTATTTTTGTAGGAATACACATAAAATATTTAAATTTGTATTGAAATAAATATACAAAATGCACATACAATAATGTAAACTTGTATTGAAAGAGATATGCAAAAATACATATAAAACAATGTAAATTTGTTCAAAATATATATACGAATACACATAAAATAACGTGGATTTCTATCAAAATATATATACAAAATACACATAAAAGTAAATACGTATAAAAAAAATGTATACAAAATACACATAAAATAATGTAAATTCGAATCAAAATAAATAAACAAAATACCAATAAAAGAATGTGTATTTGTATAAATATAAATGTTCAAAATACACATACAAAATATACATAAAATAAGGTAAATTTGTAATGATATATATGTACAAAATACACATAAAATAATGTAAATTTATATGAAAATATATACAAATACACATAAAATACCATGAATTTGTATAAAAATATATATTCAAAATAAATATTAAATAATGTAATGCGTATAAAAAATATATATACAAAGTACATATAAAATAATGTAAATTCGTATCAATATAAATCAACAAAACACCAATAAAATAATATATATTTGAATGAAAATAGATTTACAAAATACACATAACATAACTAAAATTTGTATTAAAATATATACAAAAATACATAGAAATAATTTGAGTTTGTATGAAAATAGATATACAAAATACGCATAAAACTAGTTAAATTTTTTTTTAAAAATATATACAAAATACCCATAAAATATTGTAAATTTGATTCAAAATATATAAACAAATACACATAAAATAACGTAATTTGTATGAAAATAATATACAAAATACACATAGAATAATGTCAAATCGTATCGATATGAATGAGCAGATTATCAATAAAATAATGTAAATTTGTATGAAAATAAAGATGCAAAATACCCATGAAATAAAGCATATTTTTATATAAATACATATACAAAAATACACATAGAATAATTAAATTTGTATTAAAATTAATATACAAAATGCATATACAATAAAGTAAATTTGTTATGAAAAAATATGCAAAATTCACATAAAAGTGTAAATTTGTTTCAAAATCTATATAAGAATACACATAAAATAACGTAGATTTCTATAGAAATATATATACAAAATACACATGAAATGATGTAAATACGTATAAAAATTTATATACAAAATACACATTAAATAATGTAAATTCGCGTCAAAATAAATAAACAAAATATCAATAAAAGAATGTGTATTTGTATGAAAATAGATATACAAAATACACATAAAATAACCTAAAATTGTATAAAACATTTTAAACATGTATAAAAATATATTATATTATATATATTTTTATTGAAATTTGCGATATTTATGTGTATTTTGTATATGTTTTCTCATACAAATTTACATTATTTTATTGGTATTTTGTTTATTTATTTTGATACGAATTTACATTATTTTATATGTACTTTGTATATATATTTTTATACGCATTTACATTATTTGATATTTATTTTGAATATATATCTTTATACAAATTCATGGTATTTTATGTGCATTTGTATATATATTTTCATATAAATTTACATTATTTTATGTGTATTTTGTACATATATTTCATTACAAATTTACCTTATTTTATGTTTATTTTGTATATTTATTTCATTTAATATTAAATTATTTTATGTGTATATTTGTATTTGTATTTAGGTTATTTTATGTGTATTTTCTATATATTTTCATCCAAAAAATTACATTATTTTATTGGTATTTTGTTAATTTAATTCGATAAAAATTTAGATTATTTCATAGGTATTTTGTATACATATTTTTATACGCATTTACATTATTTAATGTGTGTTTTGTATATATATTTTTATGCAAATTTACTTTATTTTATGTGCATTTTTGTACCATGTGCATGTAAATATGTAAAAAAAAATACATACAAAATACACATAGAATAATGTAAAATCGTATCAAAATAAATACACAGAATATCAATAAAATAAAGTAAATTTGTATGAAAATAAAGAAGCAAAATACCCATAAAAAAGCATATTTTTATAAAAATATGTATAAAAAACACACATCAAATAATTAAATTTGTATTAAAATAAATATACAAAATGCACGTACAATATGGTAAATTTGTATTGAAATAGATATGCAAAACACACATAAAACAATGTAAATTTATTTCAAAATATATATACGAATACACATAAAAAAACGTAAATTTCTATAAAAATATATATAAAAAATACATACAAAAATACACAAAAATAATTTAAATTTGTATGAAAATAAACATACAAAATACACATAAAATTAGGTAAATTTGTATTGAAATTCAAATACAAGATACACATAAAATAATGAAAATTTGAATAAAAATATATAAAATAAACTTTAAATAACTTAAATTTATATAAAATATATATACAAAATACACATTAAATAATGTAAATATGTATGAAAAAAATATATACAAAACACAAGTAGAATAGTGTAAAATCGTATCAAAATAAATACACAGAATATTAGTAAAATAATGTAAATTTGTATGAAAATATAGATGCAAAATACCCATAAAATAACGCATTTTTTATAATATATATATATATATATATATATATATATATATATATATATATATATATATCTATATATATATATATATATATATATATATATATATATATATATATATATATATATATATATATATATATATATATATATATATATATATATATATATATATATATATATATATATATATATATATATATATATATATATATATATATATATATATATATATATATATATATATATATATATATATATATATATATATATATATATATATATATATATATATATATATATATATAAAGTAACGTAGATTTCTATAAAAATATATATACAAAATACACATAAAATGAAGTAAATAAGTATAAAAAAATGTATACAAAATACACATATAAATTTGTATGAAAATATATATACAAATACACATAAAATAATATGAATTTGTATAAAATTTGTTTCAAAATATATACGAATACACACAATAAAATAACGTAAATTTTTATGAAAATGTATATACAAAATACACATAAAATAATTTAAATACATAGAAAAATATATATACAAAATACACATAAAATAATGTAAATTCGTATCAAAATAAATAAACAAAATTCCAATAAAAGAATGTATATTTGTAGGAAAATATATATACAAAATACAAATAAAATAAGTAGAATTTGTATAAAAATATATACAAAAATACACAAAAATAATTTAAATTTGTTTGAAAATATATATGCAAAATACACATAAAATTAGGCAAATTTGTATTGAAATACATATAAAAAATTCACATAAAATAATGTAAATTTGTATGAAAATATATAAACAAATACACATAAAATAACGTAAATTTGGATAAAATATATATACAAAATAAACATTAAATAATGTAAATATGTATAAAAAATATATATACAAAATACACATAGAATAATGTTAAATCGTATCAAAATAAATAAACAGAATATCAATAAAATAATGTAAATTTGTATGAAAATAAAGATGCAAAATACCCATATTATAACGCATATTTGCATAAAAATATATATACAAAAATACACATAAAATAATTTAATTTGTATTAAAATAAATATACAAAATGCACATACAATAAAGTAAATTTGTATTGAAATAGATATGCAAAATACACATAAATAATGTAAATTTGTATCAAAATATATATACGAATACACATAAAATAGAGTAAATTTCTATGAAAATATACATACACAATACATATAAAATGATGTAAATACGTATAAAAATATATATATCAAATACACCTAAATAATGTAAATTCGTATCAAAATAAATAAACAAAATTCCGATAAAAAACGTATATTTGTAGGAAAATAAATATACAAAATACACATAAAATAACGAAAATTTGTATGAAAATATATACAAAAAAAAAAATAATATCAATTTGTATGAAAATTGATATACAAAATACACATATAATTAGTTAAATTTGTACTTAAATACATGTACAAAATACACATAAAATAATGTAAATTTGTATGAAATGAAAACAAATACACATAAAATAAGGTACATTTGTATAAAATATATATACAAAATACACATAGAATAATGTAAAATCGTATCAAAATAAGTACACAAAATATCAATAAAATAATTTAAATTTGTATGAAAATAAATATGCAAAATACCGATAAAATAAAGCATATTTAAAAAAAATACATATACAAAAATACACATAGAATAATTAAATTAGTATTAAAATTAATATACAAAATGCACATACTATAAGGTAAATTTGTATTGAAAAAAAATGCAAAATACACATAAAACAGTGTAAATTTGTTTCAAAATATATAAACGAATACACATAAAATAACGTAGATTTCTATAGGAATATATATATATACAAAATACACATGAAATGATGTAAATACGTATAAAAATATATATACAAAATACACATTAAATAATGAAAACTCGCGTCAAAATAAATAAACAAAATATCAATAAAAGAATGTGTATTTGTATGAAAATAAATATACAAAATACACATAAGATAACCTAAATTTGTATAAAACTATATACAAAAATACATATAAATAATTTAAATTTGTATGAAAATAAATATACAAAATACACATAAAATTAGGTAAATTTGTATTTAAATACATATACAAAATACACATAAAATAATGTAAATTTGAATGAAAATACATGAACAAATACACTTAAAATAACGTAAATTTGTATAAAAAAATATATACAAAACACAAATAGAATAATGTAAAATCGTATTAAAATAAATACACAGAATATTAATAAAATAATGTAAATTTGTATGAAAATAAAGAGGCAAAATACCCATAAAATAACGCATTTTTTTTATTTATAAAAATATATATACCAAAATACACATAAAAAAATTAAATTTGTATTAAAATAAATATATAAAAAACACATACAATAAGGTAAATTTGTATTGAAATAGATATGCAAAATACATATAAAACAATGTAAATTTGTTTCAAAATATATATACGAATACACATAAAATAACGTCGATTTCTATAAAAATATATATACAAAATACACATAAAATGAAGTAAATACGTATAAAAAAATGAATACAAAATACACATAAAATAATGTAAATTCGTATCAAAATAAATAAACAAAATACCAATAAAAGAATGTGTATTTGTATAAATATAAATATACATAATACACATAAAAAGTATTATATAAATTTACGTTATTTTATGCGTATTTTTTATATTTATATTTATACAAATACACATTCTTTTATTGGTATTTTGTTTATTTATTTTGATACGAATTGTATATATATTTTTAAAGAAATCTACCTTATTTCATGTGTATTCGTATATATATTTTGAAACAAATTTACATATTTTTATATGTATTTTGCATATCTATTTCAATACAAATTTAAATTAGTGTATGTGTATTTTGCATAATTATTTTAATACAAATTCAAATTTTTGATGTGTATTTTGGTATATATATTTTTATAAGAAAATGTGTTATTTTATGGGTATTTTTCTTGTTTATTTTCATACAAATTTACATTATTTTATTAATATTCTGAGTATTTATTTTGATACGATTTTACAATATTCTATTTGTGTTTTCTATATATTTTTTTTATACATATTTACATTATTTAGTTTGTATTTTGTATATATATTTCTATAGAAATCTACGTTATTTTATGTGTGTTTGTATATATATTTTGAAACAAATTTACACTGTTTTATGTGTATTTTGCATATTTTTTCAATACAAATTTTCCTTATTGTATGTGCATTTTGTATATTAATTTTAATACAAATTTAATTATTCTATGTGTATTTTTGTTTATGTAATTTTATAAAAATATGCTTTATTTTATGGGTATTTTGCATCTTTATTTTCATACAAATTTACATTATTTTATTGATACTCTGTGTATTTGTTTTGATACGATTTTACATTATTCCATGTGTATTTTGTATATAGATTTTATACAAATGTACGCTCTTTTATGTGTAATTGTTTTCATTTCATACAAATTTACATTATTTTATGTGTATTTTGTACATGTATTTAAATACAAATTTAACTAATAATATGTGTATTTTGTATATCTATTTTCATACAAATTGAATTTTTTTGTGTGTGTATATATTTTTATACAAATTTTTGCTATTTTATGTGTATTTTGTATATTTATTTTCCAAAAAATATACGTTCTTTTATCGGAATTTTGTTTATTTATTTTGATACGAATTTACATTATTTTAGGGGTATTTGGTATATATATTTTTATACTTATTTACATCATTATATATGTATTTTGTATGCATATTTTCATAGAAATTTACTCTATTTTATGTGTATTCGTATATATCTTTTGATAAAAATTTACATTATTTAAGTGTATTTTGCATATCTATTTTAATATAAATTTACTTTATTGTATGTGCATTTTTTATATTTATTTTAATACAAATTTAATTATTTCATGTGTATTTTTGTATATTTATTTTTATTACATTTACATTATTTTATTGATATTCTGTTTATTTATTTTTATACGAGTTAATATTATTTTATGTGTATTTTGTATATATATTTTTTTATACATATTTACATTATATAATGTTTATTTTGTATATATATTTTATCCAAATTTACGTCATTTTATGTGTATTTCTTTATATATTTTCATACAAATTTACATTATTTTATGTGTATTTTGTATATGTATTTCAATACAAATTTGCCTAATTTTATGTGTATTTTGCATATCTATTTTCAAACTAATTTAACTTATTTTTTGTGTATTTTTGTATATATTTTTATAAAAAATTTAGTTATTTTATTTGTATTTTGTATATATATTTTCCTACAAATATACACTCTTTTATTGGAATTTTGTCTATTTATTTTGATACGAATTTACATTATTTTATGTGTGTTTTGTATATATACTTTTCTACGTATTTAAATTATTTTATGTGTATTTTGTATATACATTTTCATAAAAATTTACGTTATTTTCTTGTGTGTATTCGTATATATTTTGAAACAAATTTTATACAAATTCATGTTATTTTATGTGTATTTGTATATTTTTTATACGTATTTACTTAATTTTATGTGTATTTTGTATATATATTTTTATAGAAATCTACGTTATTTTGTGTATTCGTATATATTTTTAAACAAATTTACATAGTTTTATATGTATTTTGCATATCTATTTCAATACAAATTTACCTTAATGAATGTGCATTTTGTATATTTATTTTAATACAAATTTAAATATTTTATGTGTATTTTGGTACATATATATTTTCTAAAAAATGCGTAATTTTATGGGTATTTTGCATCTTTATTTTCATACAATTTTACATTATTTTATTAATATTCTGTGTATTTATTTTGATACGATTTTACCCTATTCTATTTGTGTTTTTTGTATTTTTTTCTTTCATATTTGCATTATTTAATGTGTATTTTGTAAATATATTTTATACAAATTTACGTTATTTAAAGTGTATTTGTTTATATATTTTCATTCAAATTTACATTATTTTATGTGTATTTTGTATATGTATTTCAATACAAATTTACCTAATTTTATGTGTATTTTGTATATTTATTTTCATACAAATTTAAATTATTTTTGTGTATTTTTGTATGTATTTTTTATATATATTTTTATAGAAAATTACGTTTTTTTATGTGTATTCGTATATATATTTTGAAATAAATTTACCTTGTTTTATGTGTGTTTTGCATATCTATTTCAATACAAATTTACCATATTGTTTGTTCATTTTGTATATTAATTTTAATATAAATTTAATTATTTTATGTGTATTTTTGTATATGTATTTTTATAAAAATATGCTTTATTTTATGGGTATTTTGCATCTTTATTTTCATACAAATTTACATTATTTTATTGACATTCTGTGTATTTATTTTGATACAATTTTACATTATTCTATGTGTATTTTGTATATATATTTTATAAAAATGTAAGCTAAATTTGAATTGAAATCTATATACAAAATACATAAAATAATGTAAATTTGTATCAAAATATTTATACAAATACACATATAATAAAGTAAATTTAAAAAAAAAATATATAAACAAAATACACATTAAAAAATGTAAATACGTATAAAAAAATATGTACAAAATACACATATAATCATGTAATTCGTATCAAAATAAATAAACAAAATACCAATAAAATAATGTAAATTTGTGTGAGAAAACATATACAAAATACACATAAAATAACGCAAATTTCTATAAAAATATATGTACAAAAATGCACATAAAATAAAGTAAATTTGCATAAAAATATATATACAAAACACACATTAGATAATGTAAATGAGTAAAAAAATATGTATACAAAATACCTATGAAATAATCTAAACTCGTATCGAATTAAATTAAGAAAATACCAATAAAATAATGTAATTTTGGATGAAAATATATATAGAAAATACACATAAAATAACCTAAATACAAATACAAATATACACATAAACTAATTTAAAATTAAAAGAAATAAATATAAAATATAAACATAAAATAAGGTAAATTTGTAATGAAATATATGTAAAAATACACATAAAATAATATAAATTTGAATGAAAATATATATACAAATACACATAAAATAACATGAATTTGTATAAAATTTGTATCAAAATATATACGAATATACACAATAAAATAACGTAATTTTTTATGAAAATATATATACAAAATACACATAAAATAATGTAAATATGTAAGGAAAATATATACAAAATACACCTAGAATAATGTAAAATTGTATCAATATAAATCTACAGAATATCAATAAAGTAATGTAAAAATGAAAACAAAGATTATCTAATGTGTGTTTTGTATATATATTTTTATGCAAATTTATTTTATGTTCATTTTTGTACATATATTTTTATAGAAATTTGCGTTATTTTATGTATATAGTTTTATATAAATTTACTTTATTTTATGTGCATTTTGTATATTTATATTTATACAAATACACATTCTTTTATTGGTATATTGTTTATTTATATTTATACGAATTTACATTATTTTATGTGTATTTTGTATATATTTTTTTATACGTATTTACTTAATTTTATGTGTATTTTGTATATGTATTTTTATAGAAATCTACGTTATTTTATGTGTATTCGTGTATATATTTTGAAACAAATTTACATTATTTTATATGTATTTTGCATATATATTTCAATACAAATTTACCTTATTGTATGTGCATTTTGTATATTTATTTTAATACAAATTCAAATATTTTATGTGTATTTTGGTATCTATAATTTAAAAAAAAAATGCGTTATTTTATAGGTATTTTGCATCTTAATTTTCATACAAATTTACATTATTTTATTAATATTCTGTGTATATATTTTGATACGATTTTACATTATTCTATTTGTGTTTTGTATATATTTTTTTATACATATTTACATTATTTAATGTGTGTTTTGTATATATATTTCAAACAAAATTGTTATTATATGTGTATCTGTTTATATATTTTCTTTCAAATTTACATTATTTTATGTGTATTTTGTATACAAAATACACATAAAATAACGTAAATTTGTATAAAACTTTATACAAAAATACACAAAAGTAATTAAATTTGTATGAAAATAGATATACAAAAATACACTTAAAATATGCTAAATTTGAATTGAAATATATATACAAAATACATAAAATAATGTAAATTTGTATCAAACTATTTATACAAATACACATATAATAACGTAAATTTGTATAAAAATATATAAACAAAATACACATTAAATAATGTAAATACGTATAAAAGATATGTACAAAATACACATATAATAATGTAATTCGTATCAAAATAAATAAACAAAATACCAATAAAATAATGTAAATTTGTATAAGAAAACACATACAAAATACACATAAAAGAACGGAAATTTCTATAAAAATATATGTACAAAAATGCACATAAAATAAAGTAAATTTGCATAAAATTATATATACAAAACACACATTAAATAATGTAAATGCGTATAAAAATATGTATACAAAATACCTATGAAATAATCTAAATTCTTATCGAATTAAATTAACAAAATACCAATAAAATAATGTAATTTTTCGATGGAAATATATATAGAAAATACACATAAAATAACCTAAATACAAATACAAATATACACATAAAATAATTTAATATTAAATGAAATAAATATACAAAATAAACATAAAATAAGGTAAATTTGTAATGAAATATATGTACAAAATACACATCAAATAATGTAAATTTATATGAAAATATATATACAAATACACATAAAATACCATGAATTTGTATAAAAATATATATTCAAAATAAATATTAAATAATGTAAATGCGTATAAAATATATATACAAAGTACATATAAAATAATGTAAATTCGTATCAAAATAAATCAACAAAATACCAATAAAATAATATATATTTGAATGAAAAGAAATTTACAAAATACACATAACATAACTAAAATTTGTATTAAAATATATACAAAAATACATAGAAATAATTTGAATTTGTATGAAAATAGATATACAAGATACGCGTAAAACTAGGTAAATTTCTTTTGAAATATATATACAAAATACCAATAAAATATTGTAAAATTGTGTCAAAATATATAAACAAATACACATAAAATAATGTAAATTTGTATGAAAATAATATACAAAATACACATAGAATAAAGTCAATTCGTATCAAAATGAATGACCAGAATATCAATAAAATAATGTAAATTTGTATGAAAATAAAGATGCAAAATACCCATGAAATAAAGCATATTTTTATAAAAATACATATACACAATTAAATAATGTAAATTCGCGTCAAAATAAATAAACAAAATATCAATAAAAGAATGTGTATTTATATGAAAATAGATATACAAAATACACATGAAATAACATAAATTTGTATAAAACTATATACAAAAATACACAAAAATAATTTAAATTTGTATGAAAATAAATATACAAAATACACATAAAATTAGGTAAATTTGTATTTAAATACATACACAAAATACACTTAAAATAATGTAAATTTGAATGAAAATATATAAACAAATACACTTAAAATAACGTAAAATTGTATAAAATATATATACAAAATACACATTAAATAATGTAAATATATTTAAAAAAATATTTACAAAACACAAATAGAATAATGTAAAATCGTATCAAAATGAATACACAGAATGTTAATAAAATAATGTAAATTTGTATGAAAATTAAGATGCAAAATACCCATAAAATACGCATTTTTTATAAAAATATACATACCAAAATACACATGAAATAATTGAATTTGTATTAAAATAAATTTACAAAAAGCACATACAATAAGGTAAATCTGTATTTAAATAGATATGCAGAATACATATAAACAATGTAAATTTGTTTCAAAATATATATACGAATACACATAAAATAAGGTAGATTTCTATAAAAATATATATACAAAATACACATAAAATTAAGTAAATACGTATAAAAAAATGTATACAAAATACACATAAAATAATGTAAATTCGTATCAAAATAAATAAACAAAACACCAATACAAGAATGTATATTTGTATAAATATAAAAATACAAAATACACATTAAATAACGTAAATTTGTAATTTACATTATTTTATTAATATTCTGTTTATTTATTTTGATACGATTTAACATTATTCTTTGTGTATTTTGTATATATATTTTTATACATATTTACATTATTTAATGTATATTTTGTATATATATTTTTTCCAAATTTACGTTATTTTATGTGTATTTGTTTATATATTATCATACAAATTTACATTACTTTATGTGTATTTTGTATATGTATTTCTATGCAAATTTGCCTAACTTTATGTGTATTTTGCATATCTATTTTCAAACAAATTTAAATTATTTTTTTGTATTTTTGTATTTATTTTTATACAAATTTGAGTTATTTTATTTGTATTTTGTATATATATTTTCCTACAAATATACATTCTTTTATTGGAATTTTGTTTATTTATTTTGATACGAGTTTACATTATTTTATGTGTATTTTGTATATATATTTTTCTACGTATTTACATTATTATATGTGTATTTTGTATATATATTTTAATAAAAAATTACATTATTTTATAGTGTGTATTCGTATTTATTTTGATACAAATTTTATACAAATTCATGTTATTTTATGTACATTTGTATATATATTTTCATAGAAATTTATATTATTTTATGTGAATTTTTACATATTTTTCATTACAAATTTACTTTATTTTATGATTATTTTGTATATTTATTTCATTCAATCTTAAATTATTTGATGTGTATATTTGTATTTGTATTTAGGTAATTTTATGTGTATTTTCTATATATATTTTCATCCAAAATTACATTATTTTATTGGTATTTTCTTAATTTAACTCGATACGAATTTAGATTTCTTCATAGGTATTTTGTATACATATTTTATGTGTATTTTATATATGTTTTCTCATACAAATTTATATTATTTAATTGGTATTTTTTTTTATACGAGTTATATGATTATATGTGTATTTTGTACATATTTTTTATTTATATTTACATTATTTAATGTGTATTTTGTTTATATATTTTTATACAAATTTACGTTATTATATGTGTATTTGTATAAATATTTTGATACAAATTTACTTTATTTTATGTATTTTGTATATATATTTCAATTCAAATTTAGCTTATTTTGTGTGTATTTTGTATATCTATTTTCATAAAATTTAATTACTTCTGTGTATTTTTGTATATAATTTTATATAAATATACGTTATTTTATGTGTATTTTGTATATTTACATTTATACAAATACACATTTTTCTAATGGTATTTTGTTTATATATTTTTCTACGTATTTACATTATTTTATGTGTATTTTGTATATATATTTTCATAAAAATTTACGTTATTATATGTGTATTTGTATAAAAATTTTGATACAAATTTTCATTATTTGATGTATTTTGTATATATTTTTCAATTCAAATTTAGCTTATTTTATGTGTATTTTGTATATCTATTTTCATACAAATTTAATTACTTTTGTGTATTTTTGTATATAGTTTATACAAATTTACGTTATTTTATGTGTATTTTGTATGTCTATATTTATACAAATACACATTCTTTTATTGGTATTTTGTTTATTTATTTTGATACGAATTTACATTATTTTATGTGTATTTTGTATACATTTTTTATACGTATTTACTTCATTTTGTGTGTATTTTGTATATATATTTTATAGAAATCTACCTTATTTTATGTGTATTCGTATATATATTTTGAAACAAATTTACATTGTTATATATGTATTTTGCATATCTATTTCAATACAAATTTACCTTTTTGTATGTACATTTTGTATATTTATTTTAATACAAATTCAAATATTTTATGTGTATTTTGGTATATATATTTTTATAAAAAATGCGTTATTTTATGGGTATTTTGCATCTTAATTTTCATACAAACTTACATTATTTTATTAATATTCTGTGTATTTATTTTGATACGATTTTACATTATTCTATATGTGTTTTGTAAATATATTTTTTGATACATATTTACATTTTTAATGTGTATTTTGTATATATATTTTATACAAATTTACGTTATTTTAAGTGTATTTGTTTATATATTTTCACTCAAATTTAATTATTATTTTATGTGTATTTTGTTTATGTATTTCAATACAAATTTTCCTAATTTTATGTGTATTTTGTATATTTATTTTCATACAAATTTTTATTATTTTTGTGTATTTTTGTATATAGTTTTATACAAATTTAGGTTATTTTATGTATATTTCATAAAATAACGTAGATTTCTATAAAAATATATTTACAGAATACACATAAAATGAAGTAAATACGTATAAAAAAATGTATACAAAATACACATAAAATAATGTAAGCTCGTATCAAAATAAATAAACAAAATACTAATAAAAGAAAGTGTATTTGTATAAATATAAATATACAAAATACACATAAAATAACGTAAATTTATATAAAACTATATACAAAAATCCACAGAAGTAATTAAATTTGTATGAAAATAGATATACAAAATACACATAAAATAAGCTAAATTTGAATTGAAATATATATACAACATACATAAAATAATGTATATTTGTATCAAAATAATTATACAAATACACATATAATAACGTAAATTTGTATAGAAATATGTAAACAAAATACACATTAAATAATGTAAATACGTATAAAAAAATATGTACAAAATATAAAAAATTATGTAATTCGTATCAAAATAAATAAACAAAATACCAATAAAATAATGTAAATTTATATGAGAAAACATATACAAAATACACATAAAATAACGCAAATTTCAAAAAAAATATATATGTACAAAAATGCACATAAATTAAATTAAATTTGCATAAAAATAAATATACAAAACACACATTAAATAATGTAAATGCGTATAAAAATATGTATACAAAATACCTATGAAATAATCTAAATTCGTATCGAATTCAATTAACAAAATACCAATAAAATAATGTAATTTTGGATGTAAATATATATAGAAAACACACATAAAATAACCTAAATACAAATACAAATATACACATTAAATAATTTAAAATTGAATTAAATAAATATTCAAAATAAACATAAAATAAAGTAAATTTCTAATGAAATATATGTAAAAATGCACATAAAATAATGTAAATTTGTATGAAAATATATATACAAATACACATAAAATAACATGAATTTGTATAAAATTTGTAACAAATTATATACGAATACACACAATAAAATAAGGTAAATTTTTATGAGAATATATATACAAAATACACATAAAATAATGTAAATACGTAGAAAAATATATATACAAAATACACATAAAATAATGTAAATTCGTATCAAAATAGATAAACAAAATTCCAATAAAAGAATGTATATCTCTAGGAAAATATATATACAAAATACAAATGAAATAACTAAAATTTGTAAAAAAATATATACAAAAATACACAAAAATAATTTAAATTTGTTTGAAAATAAATATGGAAAATACACATAAAATTAGGCAAATTTGTATCAAATACATATACAAAACCCACATAAAATAATATAAATTTGTATGAAAATATATAAACAAATACACATAAAATAACGTAAATTTGAATAAAATATATATACAAAATATACATTAAATAATTTAAATATGTATAAAAATATATATACAAAATACACATAGAATAAAGTAAAATCGTATCAAAATAAATAAACAAAATATCAATAATATAATGTAAATTTGTATGAGAATAAAGATGCAAAATACACATATAATAACGCATATTTGTATAAAAATATATAAACAAAAATACATATAAAATAATTATTTTTTTATTAAAATAAATATACAAAATGCACATACAATAAAGTAAATTTGTATTGAAATAGATATGCAAAATACACATCTATAAAGTAAATTTGTATCAAAATATATATACGAATACTCATAAAATAGAGTAAATTTATATGAAAATATACATACAAATACATATAAAATGATGTAAATAAGTATAAAAATATATACCAAATATACCTCAAATAATGTAAATTCGTATCAAAATAAATAAAGAAAATTCCGATAAAAGAACGTATATATGTAGGAAAATAAATATACAAAATACACATTTAAATACATGAACAAAATACACATAAAATAATGAAAATTTGTATGAAATGAAAACAAATACACATAAAGTAACGTATATTTGTATAAAATATATATACAAAATACATATAGAATAATGTAAAATCGAATTAAAATAAATACACAGAATATCAATAAAATAATGTAAATTTGTATGAAAATAAAGATGCAAAATACTCATAAAATAATTAAATTTGTATTAAAATTAACATAAAAAATGCATATACAATAACGTAAATTTGTATTGAAAAAATATGCAAAATACACATAAAACAGTGTAAATTTGTTTCAAAATATATATACGAATACACATAAAATAACGTAGATTTCTATAGAAATATATATATACAAAATACACATGAAATGATATAAAATATATATAAAAAATGCACATTAAATAATGTAAATATGTATATAAAAAAAATATATACAAAACACAAATAGAATAATGTAAAATAGTATCAAAATAAATACACAGAATCTTAATAAAATAATGTAAATTTGTATGTAAATTAAGATGCAAAATACCCATAAAAAAACGCATTTTTTTATAAAAATATATATACCAAAATACACATAAAATATTTGAATTTGTATTAAAATAAATATACAAAATGCACATACAATAAGGTAAATTTGTATTGAAATAGATATGCAAAATACATATAATACAATGTAAATTTGTTTCAAAATATATATACGAATACACATAAAATAACGTAGATTTCTATAAAAATATATACAAAATACACATAAAAAGAAGTAAATACGTATAAACAAATGTATACAAAATACACAAAAAATAATGTAAATTCGTATCAAAATAAATAAACAAAATACCAATAAAAGAATGTGTATTTGTATAAATATAAATATACAAAATACACATAAAATAACGTAAATTTGTATAAAACTATATACAAAAATACACAGAAGTAATTAAATTTGTATGAAAATAGATATACAAAATAAAAATAAAATAAGCTAAATTTGAATTGAAATGTATATACAAAATACATAAAATAATGTAAATTTGTATCAAAATATTTATACAAATACACATATAATAACGTAAATTTGTTTAAAAATATATAAACAAAATACACATTAAATAATGTAAACACGTATAAAAAACATGTACAAAATACATATATAATCATGTAATTCGTATCAAAATAAATAAACAAAATAGCAATAAAATAATAATAATAATAATAAATGGTCTATTCATTTGTAGGCAGCCATTAAATAATGTAAACTCGCGTCAAAATAAATAAACAAAATATGAATAAAAGAATGTGTATTTGTATGAAAATAGATATAGAAAATACACATAAAATAACCTAAATTTGTATAAAACTATATACAAAAAAACAAAAATAATTTAAATTTGTAGGAAAATAAATATACAAAATACACATAAAATTAGGTAAATTTGTATTGAAATACATATACAAAATACACTTAAAATAATGTAAATTTGAATGAAATTATATAAACAAATACACTTAAAATAACGTTAATTTGTATAAAATATATATAAAAAATACACATTAAATAATGAAAATATGTATAAAAAAACACAAATAGTATAATATAAAATCGTATCAAAATATATACACAGAATATTAATAAAATAATGTACATTTGTATGAAAACTAAGATGCAAAATACCTATAAAATAACGCATTTTTTATAAAATTATATATACCAAAATACACAAAAAATATTTGAATTTGTATTAAAATAAATATACAAAATGCACATACAATAAGGTAAATTTGTATTGAAATAGATATGCAAAATACATATAAAACAATGTAAATTTGTTTCAAAATATATATACAAAATACAAATAAAATTAAGTAAATACGAATCAAAAATGTATACAAAATACACATAAGATAATGTAAAATTGTATAAATATAAATAAACAAAATACCAATAAGAGAATATGTATTTGTATAAATATAAATATACAAAATGCACATAAAATAACGTAAATTTGTATAAAACTATATACAAAAATACACAGAAGTAATTAAATTTGTATGAAAATAGATATACAAAATACACACAAAATAAGCTAAATTTGAATTGAAATATATATACAAAATACATAAAATAAAGTAAATTTGTTTCAAAATATTTTTAACAAATACACATATAATAACGTAAATTTGTATAAAAATATATAAACAAAATACACATTAAGTAATGTAAATACGTATAAAAAAAATATTTACAAAATACACAAATAATCAAGTCATTCGTATCAAAATAAATAAAAAAAGACTAATTAAATAATGTAAATTTGTATGAGAAAACATATACAAAATACACATAAAATAACGCAAGTTTCTATAAAAATATATGTACAAAAATGCACATAAAATTAGTTTGCATAAAAAAATATATACTAAACACACATTAGATAATGTAAATGAGTATAAAAATATGTATACAAAATACCTATGAAATAATCTAAATTCGTATCGAGTTAAATTAAGAAAATAACAATAAAATAATGTAATTTTATATGAAAATATATATAGAAAACACACATAAAATAACCTAAATAGAAATACAAATATACACATTAAATAATTTAAAATTGAATTAAATAAATATACAAAATAAACATAAAATAAGGTAAATTTGTAATAAAATATATGTAAGAATACACATAAAATAATATAAATTTGTATGAAAATATATATACAAATACACATAAAATAACATGAATTTGTATAAAATTTGTTTCAAAATATATACGAATACACACAATAAAATAACGTAAATTTTTATGAAAATGTATATATAAAATACACATAAAATAATTTAAATACGTAGAAAAATATATATACAAAATACACATAAAATAATGTAAATTCGTAAAAAATTAAATACACAAAATTCCAATAAAAGAATGTATATTTGTAGGAAAATATATATACAAAAAACAAATAAAATAACTAAAATTTGTATAAAAATATATACAAAAATACACAAAATAATTTAAATTTGTTTGAAAATAGATATGCAAAATACACATAAAGTTAGGCAAATTTGTATTGAAATACATATACAAAACTCACATAAAATAATGTAAATTTGTATGAAAATATATAAACAAATACACATAAAATAACGTAAATTTGGATAAAATATATATACAAAATATACATTAAATATTTTAAATATGTATAAAAATATATTATGTTATATATATTTTTATTGAAATTTGCGTTATTTATATGTATTTTGTATATGTTTTCTCATAGAAATTTACATTATTTTATTGGTATTTTGTCTATTTATTTTGATACGAATTACATAATTATTTGTGTATTTTGTACATTTTTTTATACGTATTTACATTATTTAATGTGTATTTTGTTTATATATTTTTATACAAATTTACGTTATTATATGTGTATTTGTATAAGTATTTTGATAAAAATTTACATTATTTTATGTATTTTGTATATATATTTCAATTCAAATTTAGCTTATTTTAAGTGTATTTTGTATATCTATTTATTTTAATACAAAATCAAATATTTTATGTTTTTTCGTATATATATTTTTTAAAAAAATACGCTATTTTATGGGTATTTTGAATCTTAATTTTCATACAAATTTACATTATTTTATTAATATTTTCTGTATTTATTTTGATACGATTTTACATTATTTTATTTGAGTTTTGTATATATTTTTTTTATACATATTTACATTATTTAATGTGTTTTTTGTATATATATTTGATACAAATTTACGTTATTTTATGTCTATATGTTTATATATTTTCATTCAAATTTACATTATTTTATGTGTATTTTGTATATGTATTTTAATACAAATTTACCTAATTTTATATGTTTTTTGTATATTTATTTTCATACAAATTAAAATTATTTTTGTGTATTTTTGTATATAGTTTTATACAAATTTAGGTTATTTTATGTGTATTTTGTATATCTATTTTCATACAAATACACATTCTTTTCATGATATTTTTTTTATTTATTTTGACACGAATTAACATTATTTAATGTGTATTTTGTATATATATTTTTATACGTATTTACAT
Source organism: Eriocheir sinensis (assembly GCF_024679095.1). Lineage (NCBI taxonomy): Eukaryota > Metazoa > Arthropoda > Malacostraca > Decapoda > Varunidae > Eriocheir > Eriocheir sinensis. Next base: position 760,691 of record NW_026111510.1, on the reverse strand, counting down.
TATTTCAAGTGTATTTTGTATATATATTTCTATAGAAATCTACGTTATTTTATGTGTATTCGTATATATATTTTGAAACAAATTTACATTGTTTTAGTTGTATTTTGCATATTTGTTCAATACAAATTTACATTATTGTATGTGCATTTTGTATATTAATATTAATACAAATTTGATTAATCTATGTGTATTTTTTGTATGTATTTTATAAAATATGCTTTATTTTATGGGTATTTTGCATCTTTATTTTCATACAAATTTACATTATTTTATTGATATTCTGTGTATTTATTTGGTATGATTTTACATTATTCTATGTGTATTTTGTATATATATTTTATATAAAATGTATTTGTTTTCATTTCATACAAATCTACATTATTTTATGTGTTTTTTTAAATTTATTTAAATAAAAATTTAAATATTTATTTGTATTTTGTATATCTATTTTGTATGTATATTTTCATAGAAATTTACTCTATTTTATGAGTATTCGTATATATATTTTGATACAAATTTACATTATTGATGTGTATTTTGCATATCTATTTCAATACAAATTTACTTTATTGTACGTGCATTTTGTATATTTATTTTAACACAAATTTAATTATTTTATATGTATTTTGTATATATATTTTATGCAAATATGCGTTATTATATGGATATTTTGCATCTTTATTTTCATACAAATTTACATTATTTTATTGATATTCTCTTTATTTATTTTGATACGATTTAACATTATTCTATGTGTATTTTGTATATATTTTTTATACATATTTACATTATTTAAGGTTTATTTTGTATATATATTTATCCAAATTTACATTATTTTATGTGTATTTGTTTATATATTTTTATACAAATTTACATTATTTTATGTGTATTTTGTATATACATTTTCATAAAAAAATACGTTATTTTATTGTGTGTATTCGTATATATTTTGATACAAATTTTATACAAATTCATGTTATTTAATGTGTATTTGTATATATATTTTCATACAAATTTATATTATTTTATGTGTATTTTTTCATATATTTCATTACAAATTTACCTTATTTTATGTTTATTTTGTATATTTATTTCATTCAATTTTAAATTATTTGATGTGTATATTTGTATTTGTATTTAGGTTATTTTATGTGTATTTTGTATATATATTTTCTTAATTTAATTCGATACGAATTTAGATTATTTCATAGGTATTTTGTATACATATTTTTATACTCATTTACATTATCTAATGTGTGTTTTGTATATATATTTTATGCAAATTTATTTTATGTTCATTTTTGTACATATATTTTTATAGAAATTTGCGTTATTTTATGTATATAGTTTTATATAAATTTACGTTATTTTATGTGCATTTTGTATATTTATATTTATACAAATACACATTCTTTTATTGCTATATTGTTTATTTATATTTATACGAATTTACATTATTTTATGTGTATTTTGTATACATTTTTTATACGTATTTTCTTAATTTTATGTGTATTTTGTATATGTATTTTTATAGAAATCTACGTTATTTTATGTGTATTCGCATATATATTTTGAAACAAATTTACATTATTTTATATGTATTTTGCATATCTATTTCAATACAAATTTAACTTATTGTATGTGCATTTTGTATATTTATTTTGATACAAATTCAAATATTTTATGTGTATTTTGGTATCAATAATTTTATAAAAAATGCGTTATTTTATAGGTATTTTGCATCTTAATTTTCATACAAATTTACATTATTTTATTAATATTCTGTGTATATATTTTGATACGATTTTACATTATTCTATTTGTGTTTTGTATATATTTTTTATACATATTTACATTATTTAATGTGTATTTTGTATATATATTTCATACAAATTTACGTTATTATATGTGTATTTGTTTATATATTTTCTTTAAAATTTACATTATTTTATGTGTATTTTGTATATGTATTTCAATAGAAATTAACCTAATTTTATGTGTATTTTGTATACTTCTTTTCATACAAATTTAAATTATTTTTGTGTATTTTTGTATATAGTTTTATACAAATTTAGGTTATTAAATGTACGCATTTACATTATTTAATGTGTGTTTTGTATATATATTTTTATCCAAAGTTAATTTATTTTACGTTCATTTTTGGACATATTTTTATAGAAATTAGCGTTATTTTATATGTATTTGTATATGTTTTCTCATACAAATTTACATTATTTTATTGCTATTTTGTTTATTTAGTTTGATACGAATTACATGATTATATGTGTATTTTGTACACATTTTTTATACGTATTTACATTACTTAATGTGTATTTTGTTTATATATTTTTAAACAAATTTACGTTATTATATGTATTTTTATAAATATTTTGATACAAATTTACATTATTTTATGTATTTTGTATATACATTTCAATTCAAATTTAGCTTATTTTATCTGTATTTTGTATATCTATTTTCATACGAATTTGATTACTTCTGTGTATTTTTGTATATAGTTTTATACAAATTTACGTTATTTTATGTGTATTTTGTATATTTATGTTTATACAAAAAAAATACACATTCTTTTATTGGTATTTTGTTTATTTATTTTGATACGAATTTACATTATTTTATGTGTATTTTGTATGCATTTTTTTATACGTATTTACTTCATTTTACGTGTATTTTGTATATATATTTTTATACAAATCTACGTTATTTTATGTGTATTCGTATATATATTTTGAAACAAATTTACATTGTTTTTTATGTATTTTGCATATCTATTTCAATACAGATTTACCTTATTGTATGTGTATTTTGTATATTTATTTTAATACAAATAAATTTTTTATGTGTATTTTTGTATATATATTTAAAAAAAATGCGTTATTTTATGGGTATTTTGCTTCTTTATTTTCATACAAATTTACATCATTTTATTAATATTCTGTGTATTTATTTTGATACGATTTTACATTATTCTATTTGTGTTTTAAATATATTTTTTTATACAAATTTACGTTATTATAAGAGTATTTGTTTATGTATTTTCATTCAAATTTACAGTATTTTATGTGTATTTTGTATATTTATTTTCATACAAATTTAAATTATTTTTGTGTATTTTTGTTTATAGTTTTATACAAATTTATGTTATCTGATGTGTATTTTGTATATTTATTTTCATACAAATACACATTCTTTTATTGACATTTTGTTTATTTATTTTGACGAGAATTTACATTATTTAATGTGTATTTTGTATATATATTTTTATACGTATTTACACCCTTTCATGTGTATTTTGCATATTTATAAAAAATGCGTTATTTTATGGGTATTTTGCATCTTTATTTTCATTCAAATTTACATTATTTTATTTACATTCTGTGTATTTATTTTAATACGATTTTACATTATTCTATTTGTGTTTTGTATATATATTTTTTATACATATTTATATTATTTAATGAGTATTTTTTATATATATTTTATACAAATTTATGTTAATTTAAGTGTATTTGTTTATATATTTTCATTCAAATTTACATTATTTTATGTGTATTTTTTATATGTATTTCTTTTCAAATTTACCTAATTTTATGTGTATTTTGTATATTTACTTTCATACAAATTTAACTTATTTTTGTGTATTTTTATATATAGTTTTATACAAATTTACGTTATTTTATGTGTATTTTGTATATGTATTTTCATACAAATACACATTCTTTTATTGATATTTTAATTATTTATTTTGACACGAATTTACATTATTTAATGTGTATTTCGTATATATATTTTTATACATATTTACAACATTTCATGTGTATTTTGTATATATATTTCTATAGAAATCTACGTTATTTTATGTGTATTCGTATATATATTTTGAAACAAATCTACATTATTTTATGTGTATTTTGTATATATATTTCATTATAAATTTGCCTTATTTTAAGTTTATTTTTATATCTATTTTCATTCAAATTCAAATCATTTTATGTGTATATATTTATTTGTATTTACGTTATTTTATGTGTATTTTCTATATATATATTTTCATTCAAAATTACATTATTTTATCGGTATTTTGTTCATTTATTTCGATACGAATTTAGATTATTTCATGTGTATTTTCTATACATATACATATAGAGTAAATTTCTATGAAAATATATATTCAAAATACATATAAAATTATGTAAATAAGTATAAAAATATATATCAAATACACCTAAAAATGAAAAATCGTATCAAAATAAATAAATAAAATTCCGATAAAAGAACGTATATTTGTAGGAAAATAAATATATAAAATACACATAAAATTACGAAAATTTGAATAAAAATATATAAAAAAATACTCAAAATTAATTTTAATTTGTATGAAAATAGATATACAAAATACACATATAATTAGTTAAATTTGTATTTAAATACATGTACAAAATTCACATAAAATAATGTAAATTTGTATGAAATGAAAACAAATTCACATAAAATAAAGTACATTGGTATAAAATAGATATACAAAATATACATAGAATAATGTAAAATCGTATCAAAATAAATACACAGAATATCAATAAAATAATGTAATTTTGTATGAAAATAAAGATGCAAAATACCTATAAAATAAAGCATTTTTTTTATAAAAATACATATACAAAAATACACATAGAATAGCTAAATTTGTATTAAAATTAATATACAAAATGCACGTACAATAAGGTAAATTTGTATTGAAAAAATATGCAAAATTCACATAAAACAATGTATATTTGATTCAAAATATATATACGAATACACATATAATAACGTATATTTCTATAGAAATATATATACAAAATACACATGAAATGACGTAAATACGTATAAAGATAATATACACAATTTACATTAAATAATGTAAATTCGCATCAAAATAAATAAACAAGATATCAATAAAAGAATGTGTATTTGAATGAAAATAGATATACAAAATACACATAAAATATTGTAAATTTGTATAAAACTCTATACAAAAATACACAAAAAATAATTTAAATTTGTATAAAATATATATACAAAATACACATGAAATTAGGTAAATTTCTATTGAAATACATATACAAAATACACATAAAATAATATAAATTTGAACAAAAATATATAAACAAATACACTTAAAATAACGAAAATTTGTATGAAATATATATAGAAAATACACATTAAATAATGTAAATATGTATAAAAAAATATATACAAAACACAAATAGAATAATGTAAAATAGTATCAAAATAAATACACAGAATATTAATAAAATAATGTAAATTTGTATGAAAATAAAGATGCAAAATACCCATAAAACAACGCATTTTTTATGAAAACATATATACCAAAATGCACATAAAATATTTAAATTTGTATTACAATAGATATACAAAATGCACATACAATAAGTTAAATTTGTATTGAAATAGATATGCAAAATACATATAAAACAATGTAAATTTCTTTCAAAATATATATACGAATACACATAAAATAACGTAGATTTCTATAAAAATATATATACAAAATACACATAAAATGAAGTAAATACGTATAAGAAAATGAATACAAAATACACATAAAATAATATAAACTCGTATCAAAATAAATAAACTAAATGCCAATAAAAGAATGTGTACTTGTATGAATATAAATATACAAAATACACATAAAATAACGTAGAATTGTATTAAACTATATAGAAAAATAAACAAAAAAATTTTTGTATGAAAATAGATATACAAAAGACATAAAATAAGATAAATTTGAATTGAAATAAATATAGAAAATACATAAAATAATGTAAATTTGTATCAAAATATATATTCAAATACTCATATAATAACGTAAATTTGTATAAAAATATATAAACAAAATACACATTAAATAATGTGAATACATATAAAAGATATGTACGTATTGTAAAAATTTATAAAATTAAAGATGCAATATACCCATAAAATAACTCATATTTAAAAAATATAAAAATATATATATACAAAAATACACATAAAATAATTAAATTTGTATTAAAATAAATACACAAAATACACATACAATAAGGTAGATTTTTATCGAAATAGATATGCAAAAAACACATAAAATAAAGTAAATTTGTATCAAAATATATACGAATACACACAATAAAATAACGTAAATTTTTATGAAAATATATATACAAAATACACATTAAATAATGTAAATACATAGAAAAATATATATACAAAATACACATAAAATAATGTAAATTCGTATCAAAATAGATAAACAAAATTTCCTCTAAAAGAATGTATATTTGTAGGAAAATAAATATACAAAATACAAATAAAATAACAAAAATTTGTATAAAAATATATACATAAATACACAAAAATAATTTAAATTTGTTTGAAAATAGATATGCAAAATACTCATAAAATTAGGCACATTTTTATTGAAATACATATACAAAATACACATAAAATAATGTAAATTTGTATGAAACTATATAAACAGTTACACATAAGATAAGGTAAATTTCCATTAAATATATGTACAAAATATACATTAAATAATGTAAATATATCTAAAAAAAATATACAAAATACACAGAATAACGTAAAATCGTATCAAAATAAATAAACAGACTATCAATAAAATAATGTAAATTTGTATGAAAATAAAGATGCAAAATACCCATATAATAACGCATATTTGTTTAAAAATATATATACAAAAAAACACATAAAATAACTAAATTTGTATCAAAATAAATATACAAAAGGCACATACAATAAAGAAAATTTGTATTGAGATAGATATGCGAAATACACATAAATAATGTAAATTTGTATCAAAATATATATACGAATACACATAAAATAGAGTAAATTTCTATGAAAATATATATTCAAAATACATATAAAATTATGTAAATAAGTATAAAAATATATATATCAAATACACCTAAAATAATGAAAATTCGTATCAAAATAAATAAACAAAATTCCGATAAAAGAACGTATATTTGTAGGAAAATAAATATACAAAATACACATAAAATTACGAAAATTTGAATAAAAATATATACTAAAATACACAAAATTAATTTCGATTTGTATGAAAATAGATATACATAATACACATATAATTAGCTAAATTTGCATTTAAAAACATGTACAAAATACACATAAAATAATGTAAATTTGTATGAAATGAAAACAAATTCACATAAAATAACGTTCATTTGTATGAAATATATATACAAAAAATACATAGAATAATGTAAAATCGTATCAAAATAAATACACAGAATATCAATAAAATAATGTAAATTTGTATGAAAATAAAGATGCAAAATACTCATAAAACAAAGCATTTTTTTATGAAAATACATATACAAAAATACACATAGAATATTTAAATTTGTATTATTTTATATGTACTTTGTATATATATTTTAATACGCATTTATATTATTTAATGTTTTTTTTTAATATATAATTTTATAGAAATTCATGGTATTTTATGTGTATTTGTATATATATTTTCATATAAATTTACATTTTTTTATGTATATTTTGTACATATATTTCATTACAAATTTTCCTTATTTTATGTTTATTTTCTATGTGTATTTTGTACATTTATAGTTATACAAATACACATTCTTTTATTGGTATTTTGTTTATTTATTTTGATTCGAATTTACATTATTTTATGTGTATTTTGTTTACATTTTTTCATACGTATTTACTTAATTTTTTGTATATTTTGTATATATTTATTTATAGAAATCTACGTTATTTTATGTGTATTCGTGTATATATTTTGAAACAAATTTACATTGTTTTATATGTATTTTTGCATATCTCTTTCCATAAAAGTTTACCTTACTGTATATGCATTTTGTATATTTATTTCCATACAAATTTAAATATTTAATGTGTATTTTGGTAAATATATTTTGATACGATTTTACATTATTCTATTTCTTTTTTGTATATTTTTTTTATACACATTTACATTATTTAATGTGTATCTTGCATATATATTTTATACAAATTTACGTTATTTAAGTGTATTTGTTTATATATTTTCATTCATATTTACATTATTTTATGTGTATTTTGTATATGTATTTCAATACAAATCTACCTAATTTTATGTGTATTTTGTATATTTCTTTTCATACAAATTTTAATTATTTTTGTATATAGCTTTATACAAATTTAGGTTATTTTATGTTCGCATTTACATTATTTAATGTGTGTTTTGTATATATATTTTGTTAGTTTTTATTGAAATAGATATGCAAAATACATATAAAACAATGTAAATTTGTTTCAAAATATATATACGAATACACATAAAATAACGTAGATTTCTATAAAGATATATACAAAATACACATAAAATGAAGTAAATACGTATAAAAAAATGAATACAAAATACACATAAAATAATGTAAAATCGTATCAAAATAAATAAACAAAATACCAATAAGAGAATGTGTATTTGTATAAATATAAATATACAAAATACACATAAAATATCGTAAATTTGTATAAAACTATATACAAAAATACACAGAAGTAATTAAATTTGTAGGAAAATAGATATATAAGATACAGCTAAAAAAAAACTAAATTTTAATTGAAATTTATTGAAAATACAAAATACATAAAATAATGTAAATTTATATCAAAATATTTATACAAATACATATAATAGCGAGGATTTGTTTAAAATATATAAACAAAATACACATTAAGTAATGGAAATACGTATAAAAAATATGTACAAAATACACATATAATCATGTCATTCGTATCAAAATAAATAAACAAAATAACAATAAAATAATGTAAATTTGTATGAGAAAACATATACAAATAACGCAAATTTCTATAAAAATATATGTACAAAAAAGCACATAAGATAAAGTAAATTTGCATGAAAATATATATACAAAACACACATTAAATAATGTAAATGAGTACATAAAATAACCTAAATTTGTATAAAACTATATTCAAAAATACACAAAAATAATTTAAATTTGTATGAAAAGAAATATACAAAATACACGTAAAATTAGGAAAATTTGTATTGAAATACATATACAAAATACACATCAAATAATGTAAATTTGAATGAAAATATATAAACAAACTCACTTAAAATAACGTAAATTTGTATATATATATATATATATATATATATATATATATATATATATATATATATATATATATATATATATATATATATATATATATATATATATATATATATATATATATATATATATATATATATATATGTATGTATAAATATATATATATATATATATATATATATATATATATATATATATATATATATATATATATATAGACACATATATATATATAAATATATATATATATATATATGAATATAAATATATATAATATATATATATATATATATATATATATATATATATATATATAAAAACGTAAATACAAATAAATATATACACATATAATGATTTGAATTTCAATGAAAATAGATATAAAAATAAACATAAACTAAAGCAAATTTGTAATGAAATATATATACAAAATACACATAAAATAATGTAGATTTGTTTCAAAATATATTTACGAATACACATAAAATAACGTAGATTTCTATTGAAATATATATACAAAATACACATGAAATGATTTAAATACGTATAAAAATATATATACAAAATATACATTAAATAATGTAAATTCGTGTCAAAATAAATAAGGAAAATATCAATAAAAGAATGTGTATTTGTATGAAAATACATATACAAAATACACATAAAATAACGTAAATTTGTATAAAACTATATATAAAAATACACAAAAAATAAATTAAATTTGTATGTAAATAAATATACAAAATACACATAAAATTAGGTAAATTTGTATAGAAATACATATACAAAATACACATAAAATAATGTAAATTTGAATGAAAATATATAAACAAATACACTTATATTAACGTAAATTTGTATAAAATATATATACAAAATACTCATTAAATAATGTAAATATGTATAAAAAATATATATACAAAACACAAATAGAATAATGTAAAATCGTATCATAATAAATACACAGAATGTAAATAAAATAATGTAAATTTGTATGAAAATAAAGATGCAAAATACCCATAAAATAACGCATTTTTTATAAATATACAAAATACACATGAAAGGATGTAAATACGTATAAATATATATATATATATATATATATATATATATATATATATATATATATATATATATATATATATATATATATATATATATATATATATATATATAAATATATATTTATATATATATATATATATATATATATATATATATATATATATATATATATATATATATATACAAAATACACATTAAATAATGTAAATTCGAGTCAAAATAAATAAACAAAATATCAATAAAAGAATGTGTATTTGTATGAAAATAAATATACAAAATACACATCAGATAACATAAATTTGTATAAAACTATATACAAAAATACACAAAAACTATTTAAATTTGTATGAAAATAAATATACAAAATACACATAAAATTAGGTAAATCTGTATTTAAATACATATACAAAATACACATAAAATAATGTAAATTTGAATGAAAATACATAAACAAATACACTTAAAATAACGTAAATTTGTATAAAAAAAATATATACAAAACACAAATAGAATAATGTAGAATCGTATCAAAATAAATACACAGAATATTAATAAAATAATGTAAATTTGTATGAAAATAAAGAAGCAAAATACCCAAAAGAAAATTAATTTGTATTAATATAAATATACAAAATACACATACAATAAGGTAAGTCTGTATTGAAATAGATATGCAACATACATATAAAACAATGTAAATTTGTTTCAAAATATATATACGAATACACATAAAATAACGAAGATTTCTATAAAAAATATATATACAAAATACACATAAAATGAAGTAAATACGTATAAAAAAAATGTATACAAAATACACATAAAAAATGTAAATTCGTATCAAAATAAATAAAGAAAATACCAATAAAAGAATGTGTATTTGTATAAATATAAATATACAAAATACACCTAAAATAACGTAAATTTGTATAAAACTATATACAAAAATACACAGAAGTAATTAAATTCGTATGAAAATAGATATACAAAATACAGATAAAATAAGCTAAATTTGAATTGAAATATGTATACAAAATACATGAAATAAAGTAAATTTGTATCAAAATATTTATTCAAATACACATATAATAAGGTAAATTTGTATGAAAATATATAAACAAACTACACATTAAATAATATAAATACGTGTAAAAAAATATGTACAAAATACACATATAATCATGTAATTCGTATCAAAATATCAGGTATATTTTGTGTGTAAATTCGTATCAAAATAAATAAAGAAAATACCAATAAAAGAATGTGTATTTGTATAAATATAAATATACAAAATACACCTAAAATAACGTAAATTTGTATAAAACTATATACAAAAATACACAGAAGTAATTAAATTCGTATGAAAATAGATAGATAGATTTATATACAAATTTTGTATAGAAATTTGTATCAGTAAATATACAACATGTATGTTGTATATTTTTTCAATACAAATTTATCTTTTTCTATACGCATTTTGTATATTAGTTTTAATACAAATTTAATTATTCGATGTGTATTTTTGTATCAGTATTTTTATAAACATATATATATATATATATATATATATATATATATATATATATATATATATATATATATATATATATATATATATATATATATATATATATATATATATATATATATATTTACAAATTTACGTCATTATATGTGTATTTGTTAAAAATATTTTGAAACGAATTTACTTTATTTTATGTATTTTGTATATATATTTCAATTCAAATTTAGCTTATTTTTTGTGTATTTTCTATTTTCATACAAATTTAATTACTTTGTGTATTTTGTATATAGTTTTATACAAGTTTACGTTATTTATTTTATGCATTTGAATATTTATATTTATACAAATCCACATTCTCTTATTGGTATTTTGTTTATTTATATTTATACGAATTTACATTATTTTATGTGTATTATTTATACATTTTATTCGTATTTACTTAATTTTATTTGTATTTTGTATATATATTTATTGAAATCTAAGTTATTTTATGTGTATTCGTAAATATATTTTGAAACAAATTTACATTTTATATGTATTTTGTATATCTATTTCAATACAAATTTACTTATTGTATATGTGCATTTGTATATTTATTTAATACAAATGTGTCAAATATTTTATGTGTATTTTGGTATATAATTTAAAAATAAAAGAGTTTTTAGGTATTTTGCATCTTAGTTTTCATACAAATGTACATTATTTTAGTAATATTCTGTATATATTTTGATACGATTTTATATTATAATATTTGTGTTTTATTATTTTCATTATTTAATGTGCATTTTTATATATATTTTATACAAATTAACGTTATTTTAAGTGTATTTGTTTATATAATTTCTCTCAAATTTACATTATTTGAAGTGTATTTTGTATATGTATTTCAATACAAATTTACCTAATTTTATGTGTATTTTGTATATTTATTTTCATACAAATTTACATTTTTTTTTTGTATATACATATAGAGTAAATTTCTATGAAAATATATATTCAAAATACATATAAAATTATGTAAATAAGTATAAAAATATATATATCAAATAAACCTAAAAAAATGAAAATTCGTATCAAAATATATAAACAAAATTCCGATAAAAGAACGTATATTTGTAGGAAAATAAATATACAAAATACACATAAAATTACGAAAATTTGAATAAAAATATATACTAAAATACACAAAATTAATTTCATACAGATTTACATTATTTTATTGATATTCTGCTCATTCATTTTGATACGAATTGACATTATTCTATGTGTATTTTGCATATATTTTTGATACAAATTTACGTTATTTTATGTGTATTTGTTTATATATTTTGACACAAATTTACAATATTTTATGGCTATTTTGTATATACATTTCAAAAGAAATTTACCTAGTTTTATGTGTATTTTGTTTTATATATATTTTTTTATACGAATTTACTTAATTTTATGTGTATTTTGAATAAATATTTTCATATAATCTACGTTATTTTATTTGTATTCGTATATATATTTTGAAACCAATTTACATTGTTTTATATGTATTTTTGCATATATCTTTCAATACAAATTTACCTTATTGTATGTGCATTTTGAATATTTATTTCAATAAAATTTAAATATTTTATGTGTATTTTGTTATATATATTTTTATAAGAAATGCGCTATTTTATGGGAGTTTTGCATCTTTATTTTTATACAAATTTACATTATTTTATTAATATTCGGTGTATTTATTTTGATACGATTTTACATTATTCTATTTGTTTTTTGTATATACTTTTTTTATACATATTTACATTATTTAATGTGTATCTTGCACATATATTTTATACAAATTTATTATATATTATCTATTTTCATACAAATACACATTCTTTTCATGATATTTTGTTTATTTATTTTGACACGAATTTACATCATTTGAAATGTATTTTGTATATATATTTTTATACGTATTTACATAATTTTTATATGTATTTTGTATATATATTTCTATAGAAATCTACTTTATTTTATGTGTATTCGTATTTATATTTTGAAACAAATTTACATTGATTTATATGTCTTTTTGAATATCTCTTTCAATACAAATTTACCTTACTGTATATGCATTTTGTATATTTATTTCAAAACAAATTTAAATATTTTATGTGTATTTTGGTATATATATTTTTATAAAAAATGCGATATTTTTGGGGAATTTTGCATCTTTATTTTCATACGAATTTACATTATTTTATTGATATTCTGTGTATTTATTTTGATACGATTTTACATTATTCTATTTGTTTTTGTATATATTTTATACACATTTACATTATTTAATGTGTATCTTGCATATATATTTTATACAAATTTACGTTATTTTAAGTGTTTTTGTTTATATATTTTCATTCAAATTTACATTATTTGATGTGTATTTTGTATATGTATTTCAGTACAAATATACCTGATTTTATGTGTATTTTATTTTCATACAAATTTAAATTATTTTTGTGTATTTTTGTATATAGTTTTATTCAAATTTAGGTTATTTTATGTACTCATTTACATTATTTAATGTGTGTTTTGTTTATATATTTTTAATAATAATAAAAAAATATGTACAAAATACACATATAATAATGTAATTCGTATCAAAATAAATAAACAAAATACCAATAAATTAATGTAAATTTCTATGAGAAAACATCTAAAAAATACACATAAAATAACGCAAATTTCTATAAAAATATATGTACAAAAATGCACATAAAATAAATTTGCATAAAAATATATATACAAAAAACACATTAAATAATGTAAATGCTTATAAAAATATGTATACAAAATACCTATGAAATAATCTAAATTCGGATCGAGTTAAATTAACAAAATACCAATCAAATAATGTAATTTTTGATGAAATTGTATATAGAAAATACACATAAAATAATAATGTAATTTGTATCAAAATTTATACGAATACACACAATAAAATAAAGTAAATTTTTATGAAAATATATATACAAAATACACATAAAATAATGTAAATACGTAGAAAAATATATATACAAAATACACATAAAATAATGTAAATTCGTATCAAAATAAATAAACAAAATTCCACTAAAAGAATGTATATTTGTAGGAAAATATATATACAAAATACAATTAAAATAACTAAAATTTGTATAAAAATATATACAAAAATTCACAAAAATAATTTAAATTTGTTTGAAAATAGATATGCAAAATACACATAAAATTAGGCAAATTTGTATTGAAATACATATACAAAATTCACATAAAATAATGTGGTAAATTTGTATTGAAATAGATATGCAAAACACACATAAAACAAGGTAAATTTATTCAAAAATATATATACGAATAAACAGAAAAAAACGTAAATTTCTATAAAAAATATATATAAAAAATACACACAAAAATACACACAAATAATTTAAATTTGTATGAAAATAAACTTAAAAAATACATATAAAATTAGGTAAATTAGTATTGAAATTCATATACAAAATACACATAAAATAATGAAAATTTGAATAAAAAAAATACACTTTCAATAACGTAAATTTGTATAAAATATATATATAAAATACATATTATATAATGCAAATATGTATGAAAAAAATATATAGAAAACACAAGTAGAATAGTGTAAACTCGTATCAAAATAAATACACATAATATTAATAAAATAATGTAAATTTGTATGAAAATAAAGATGCAAAATACCCATAAAATAACGCATTTTTTATAAAATATATATATACCAAAATAACCATAAAAGATTTAAATTTGTATTAAAATAAATATACAAAATGCACATTCATTAAGGTAAATTTGTATTGAAATAGATAAGCAAAATACATATAAAACAATGTAAATTTTTTCAAAATATATATACGAATACACAAAATAACGTAGATTTCTATAAAAATATATATTCAAAATACACATAAAATGAAGTAAATAAGTAGAAAAAAATGTATACAAAATACACATATAAATTTGTATGAAAATATATATACAAATACACATAAAATAATATGAATTTGTATAAAATTTGTTTCAAAATATATACGAATACACACAATAAAATAACGTAAATTTTATTGAAAATGTGTATACAAAATACACAAAAAATAATTTAAATACGTAGAAAAATATATATACAAAATACACATAAAATAATGTAAATTCGTATCAAAATAAATAAACAAAATTCCAATTAAAGAATGTATATTTGTAGGAAAATATATATACAAAAAACAAATAAAATAACTAAAATTTGTATAAAAATATATCCAAAAATACACAAAAATAATTTAAATTTGTTTGAAAATAGATATGCAAAATACACTTAAAGCTAGGCAAATTTGTATTGAAATACATATACAAAACTCACATAAAATAATGTAAATTTGTATGAAAATATATAAACAAATACATATAAAATAACGTAAATTTGGATAAAATTTATATTCAAAATATACATTAAATATTTTAAATATGTATAAAAATATATATACAAAAAACAAATAGAATAATGTAAAATCGTATCAAAATAAATATGAATATCAATAAAATAATGTAAATTTGTATAAAAATAAAGATGCAAAATTCAAAAAAATTATCGCATTTTTTATAAAAATATATTTACCAAATTACACATAAAATATTTAAATTTGTATTGAAATAAATATACAAAATGCATATACAGTAAGGTAAATTTGTATTGAAAGAGATATTCAAAAATACATATAAAACAATGTAAATTTATTTCAAAATATATGTACAAATACACATAAAATAAAGTAGATTTCTATAGAAATATATATACAAAATACATATGAAATTATGTAAATACGTATAAAAATATATATACAAAATACATATCAAATAATGTAAATTCGTCAAAATAAATAAAAAAAATATCATGAAAAGAATGTGTATTTGTATGAAAATAGATAATAGATAATAAATTTGTATAAAATATATATGCAAGATACACATTAAATAATGTAAATATGTATAAAAAAGTATATACAAAAAACAAATAGAATAATGTAACATCGTATCAAAATAAATACACCGAATATTAATAAAATAATGTAAATTTGTATGAAAATAAAGATGCAAAATTCCCATAAAATAGCGCATTTCTTATAAAAATATATATACCAAAATACACCTAAAATATTTAAATTTGCATTAAAATAAATATACAAAATGCACATACAATAAGGTAAATTTGAATTGAAAGAGATATGCAAAAATACATATAAAACAATGTAAATTTGTTTCAAAATACAATAAATACAAATAAAAAAAGTAGATTTCTATAAAGATATATATACAAAATACACATAAAATTAAGTAAATACGTATAAAAAAATGTATACAAAATACACATAAAATAATGTAATTTCAGTTAAAATAAATGTAAATTTGAATGAAAAATATATAAACAAATACACTTAAAATAACGTAAATTTGTATAAAATATATATACAAGATACACATTAAAAAATGTAAATGTATATAAAAATATATACAAAAAAAATAGAATAATGTAAAATCGTATCATAATAAATACAGAATAACAATAAAATAATGTAAATTTGTTTGAAAAATAAAGATGCAAAATTCCTAAAAATTATCGCATTTTTATAAAATATATATACCAAAATACACATAAAATATTTAAATTTGTATTGAAATAAATATACAAAATGCATATACAGTAAGATAAATTTGTATTAAAGAGATATTCAAAATACATATAAAACAATGTAAATTTGTTTCAAAATATGTATGAATACATAAAATAAAGTAGATTTCTATAGAAATATATATACAAAATACATATGAAATTATGTAAATACGTATAAAAATATATATACAAATACATATCAAATAATGTAAATTCGTGTCAAAATAAATAAACAAAATACCATGAAAGAATGTGTATTTGTATGAAAATAGATAATAGATAATAAATTTGTATAAAAATGCAAGATACACATTAAATAATGTAAATATGTATAAAAAGTATATACAAAAACAAATAGAATAATGTAAAATCGTATCAAAATAAATACACCGAATATTAATAAAATAATGTAAATTTGTATGAAAATAAAGATGCAAAATTCATAAAATAGCGCATTTCTTATAAAATATATATACCAAAATACACATAAAATATTTAAATTTGTATTGAAATAAATATACAAAATGCACATATAATAAGGTAAATTTGTATTGAAAGAGATATGCAAAAATACATATAAAACAATGTAAATTTGTTTCAAAATATATATACGAATAGAAATAAAAATACGTAGATTTCTATAAAAATATATATACAAAATACACATAAAATTAAGTAAATACGTATAAAAAAATGTATACAAAATACACATAAAATAATGTAAATTCGATTTAAAATAAATAAACAAAATACCAATAAAAGAATGTGTATTTGGATAAATATAAATATACAAAATACATATACAAAATAAACATAAAATAAGGAAGATTTGTTATAAAATATATGTACAAAATACACATAAAATAATGTAAATTTATATGAAAATATATATACAAATACACATAAAATACCATGAATTTGTATAAAAATACATATTCAAAATAAATATTAAATAAAGTAAAAGCGTATAAAAATATATATACAAAGTACATATAAGATAATGTAAATTCGTATCAATATAAATCAACAAAACACCAATAAAATAATATATATTTGAATGAAAATAAATTTACAAAATACACATAACATACCTAAAATTTGTATTAAAATATTTACAAAAATACATATAAATAATTTGAGTTTGTATGAAAATAGATATACAAAATACACATAAAACTACGTAAATTTCTTTTGAAATGTATATACAAAATACCCATAAAATATTGTAAATTTGTGTCAAAATGTATAAACAAATACACATAAAATAACGTAAATTTGTATGAAAAATATATACAAAATACACATAGAATAATGTCGATTCGTATCAAAATGAATGAGCAGAATATCAATAAAATAATGTAAATTTGTATGAAAATTAAGATGCAAAATACCCAAAAAATAAAGCATATGTTTATAAAAATACAGATACAAAAATACACATCGAATAATTAAATTTGTATTAAAATTAATATACAAAATGCGTATATAATAACATAAATTTGTATTGAAAAAATATGCAACGTACACGTTTACTAATACGAATTTATATTATTTTATTAGTATTTTGTTTATTTATTTTGATACGAATTACATGATTATATGTGTATTTTGCACACATTTTTTTATACGTATTTATATTATTTAATGTGTATTTTGTTTATATATTTTCATACAAATTTACGTTATTATATGTGTATTTGTATAAATATTTTGATACAAATTTACTTTATTTTATGTATTTTGTATATATATTTCAATTCAAATTTAGCTTATTTTGTGTGTATTTTGTATATATTTTAATACAAATTTAATTACTTCTGTGTATTTTTGTATATAGTTTTATATAAATTTACGTTATTTTATGTGTATTTTGTATATTTATATTTATACAAATACACATTCTTTTATTGGTATTTTGTTTATTTATTTTGATACGAGTCTACATTATTTTATGTGTATTTTGTATACATTTTTTTATACGTATTTACTTCATTTTATGTCCATTTTGTATAAATATATTTATAGAAATCTACGTTATTTTATGTGAATTCGTATACATATTTTGAAACAAATTTACATTGCTTTATATGTATTTTGAATATCTATTTCAATACAAATTTACCTTATTGTATGTGTTTTTCATATATTTATTTTAATACAAATCTAATTTTTTATATGTATTTTGGTATATATATTTTTATAAATAAAAAAAATGCGTTATTTTATGGGTATTTTGCCTCTTTATTTTCATACAAGTTTACATTATTCTATTAATATTCTGTGTATTTATTTTGAAACGATTTTACATTATTCTATTTGTGTTTTGTATATATTTTTATACAAATTTACGTTATTTAAGTGTATTTGTTTATGTATTTTCATTCAAATTTACATTATTTTATTTGTAATTTTTATGTGTATTTCCATACAAATTTACCTAATTTTATGTGTATTTTGTATATTTATTTTCATACAAATTTTAAAAAATTTTGTGTATTTTTGTATATAGTTTGATACAAATTTAGGTTATTTTATGTGTATTTTGAATATCTATTAAATATATATACAAAATACATATGAAATTATGTAAATACGTATACAAATATATATACAAAATACATATCAAATAATGTAAATTCGTGTCAAAATAAATAAACAAAATATCATAAAAAGAATGTGTATTTGTATGAAAATAGATAATAGATAATAAATTTGTATAAAATATATATGCAAGATACACATTAAATAATGTAAATATGTATAAAAAAGTATTTACAAAAAACAAATAGAATAATATAAAATCGTATCAAAATAAATACACCGAATATTGATTAAATAATGTAAATTTGTATGAAAATAAAGATGCAAAATTCCCATACAATAGCGCATTTCTTATAAAAATATATATACCAAAATACACATAAAATTTTTAAATTTGTATTGAAATAAATATACAAAATGCACATACAAAAAGGTAAATTTGTATTGAAAGAGATATGCAAAAATACATATAAAACAATGTAAATTTGTTTCAAAATATATATACGAATACAAATAAAAAAACGTAGATTTCTATAAAAATATATATACAAAATACGCATAAAATTAAGTAAATACGTATAAAAAAATGTATACAAAATACACATAAAATAATGTAAATTCGAATTAAAATAAATAAA